>NC_090727.1:152239653-152415061 GCF_036898095.1 Palaemon carinicauda
TTATGTATTTAATACGTAAAAAACCGGCTTTATTTGCTGCGTGTGTTTGTGTGTTCGTATGTCTGTGTATACGCCAGAGTAAAAATACTCGATTAGGCTTAACAATTATAGTAATTAATAGGCTTAATATCTTATATAATATATAATAGGACACTTTAATTGATTAAATGTGTTATTAACAGTCTATAATTAACATGACTTACGGCAGAAGCCATTAGGGGCTATACTAATATAATGTTGATTTCATAATCGTATTTCTAAGTTGAATATATTTATATTCTAATGTTTGAGTCTAAAATACTTATATTTTTTATGTCTGGGGGCTTTTTCAATCAAAAATAAGTAATTAAAATTAAAAAGTATGTTTTGTAATTACCCAATGGGACCCTATAGGCAAAATGGGTTTAAAGCCGTCGCTGCAACTCGCAGGGCGTACTGTTGGCAATAAACAAGCTTCTTTCCACCGTTCCTTCGGCCATTTGCTGCACCCACTTTATACCCTTCTACTAGACCTCTGTTCCTATTTCCTTCCATATTTGATTTTTACCTCCGTAACTAAATAATTTTTATTAGCTATTATGGGACTCTGAAGGGCCTCAAAGGTTCCAGGTCTGGGTTATGTAACCCGAATCGATGTACAATTAAAAATTATTTTTTTGGCTATGTATTAACCCTTTTACCCCAAAGGACTTACTGCTACATTTCACAAAAGCCATCCCTTTACCCCCATGGATGTACCGGTACGTCCTTGCAAAATAATCCTTTAAAATTTTTTTTTCACATTTTTGATATTTTTTTTGAGAAAATTCAGGCATTTTCCAAGAGAATGAGACCAACCTGACCTCCCTAAGACAAAAATTAAGGCTGTTAGAGCAATTTTAAAAAAATATACTGCAAAATGGGCTTGGAAAAAAATAACCCCCTGGGGGTTAAGGGTTGGAAATTTCCAAATATGCTGGGGGTAAAAGGGTTAATTATGAAATGCAAATCCACTGACTGTATCGAGCCTAAAATTCTTGGTTCGTACCTAACGGATTTTTGTAGTTTTTCACGCGAGGCTGTCTTAGATTCCATATATAAAAAGTACCGAAGGTCGCGTTCGTTCGAAACACGTAGAAACATGTGATTAACATGTAACTTTGGAATATACTCCTGGGTAGTTTTTAGAATGGCGTTCCTTGCTATAACTGTCGCTCAAAGCAAGCCACTAGCGCAGAAAAGGACACAGTGATGTACCCAAGTTTTGTTGGGGTGAGCTTTATTTTAGGTTAGTTAATTTGTCGTTGATTTAGAAAATATTAGTGGAATTAAAACTTCCATATTTCTAATCTTGGGGCGACTTACGTCCACCGATCTACAAACGCTTCCAGTCCTGTCCTAAACGGAAATAGAACTGTCAATTCTTAGGCTCGGAAATCAGTGAATAAATGGAAAGCTATTTAGCACCTTTGTCTTAGGGTTATATGGGAGCCTACGGGTTAACATCAAGTTTTGGTCATTTTATGAAATATTACTTTGAAATAAGATTCATGTGGGTTACTGTCGCAGGCTGTTGCATTGGGTGTCTAATACGGAACTAATTTGGCCCTTCAGATTTTAGGGAAAAAGTTTCATGACTTATATTTCGCAGACTGTATGGGAACTTTATATTTTTTTAAGCGTTTCTCTCGCATTTCTCATAATTAATATCTTTGCAAATCAATCATTTATTTATTTATCTATTTTTTTTTGTCCTGATCTGCCATTATATAGTCATCCCAGGCAAGTGAATTCTAATGAGTAGCCTGCAAATACATATGAAATATAGATGAGAAGAATTGCTTGGGTGTTTTTCAATTTAATTTTGAACAGCCTAATAACCTGGTTCCTTTTTTGACCATTCATTCTTGGACTTGAACTAGGCCGTTAGGGTTTCCTTCCTCCCCCCAAAAAATAATAAGTTAGAAGTTACTCCATCTTGATCATGTATATTATACCATCTTGAGGAAGATGCAATAATTATAAGCCCAAGGGCTCCAACAGGGAAAATTAGCACAGTGAGGAAAGGAAACAAAGAAATAAACTATATAAAAAGTAATAAACAATTAACCCTTTTACCCCCAGGCTCTTTGGAAATTTCCAACCCTTAACCCCCAGGGGGTTATTTTTTTCCCAGCACATTTTGCAGTGTATCTTTTTTAAATTGCTCTAACAGCCTTAATTTTTGTCTTAGAGAGGTCAGGTTGGTCTCATTCTCTCGGAAGATGCCTGAATTTTCTCCAAAAATTATCAAAAATATGAAAAAAAAAAAGCATTTTTTTTTGCAAGGACGTACCGGTACGTCCATGGGGGTAAAGGGATGACTTTTGTAATACGTACCGTACGTCCTTTTGGGGGGTAGAAGGGCCAAAATATTTTAAGAACAGTAGCAAATATAAACTTCTAAAAAGAGACAAGTCTGCCTATTCAATATGAAAACATTTATTGTATCTAAATGTTCCTGAGGGATCAAATGCACGCTATTGAACATACTATATTCATTCTCACTCAAACAAATCAGTTGACTGTCGTGCACTAGCTAGTCGATTGTTAATAGTAATCGTGAAATAAAGTTATTACTAATTGATGTGGAGAATAAACCCTCTTGCTTGAGGGTACACTTGGGCACACTATATTATATCTCGTTTCTATTCCTCTTTTTTTTGTTAATTTTTTCATAGTTTGTATAGGAAATATTTATTAAAATGTCATTGTTCTTAAAATATATCATTTTCCTAGTTCCCTTTCCTCACTGGGCTACTTTTTCCTGTTGGAGCCCTTGGGCTTATAGCATCCTGCTTTTCCAACTAGGATTGTAGCTTAGCAAGTAATAATGATAATAATTATAATAATATGGAGGTTTCTGCAGTATATCTGTGATGCAGCCAATGTACTGTAGGTATCATGCTCTGCAACCTCTGAATTGGTCATACATACAAAATAGATGAGCACAAATTTTTGTTTCATATCTAAACACCACAGCAACTTGGTACAGTAGCATTATTATGGTGTACAGGTTGCATGTAACAGTCTCTCATTCATTCATCGGCTGTAAAACATGACAGAATTAATTGAAGCCGAAGCAACATTTGAGAAAATAAAATACCACACATTTCCTTTCAGAATTTCATAACAAAACACCACAGCAACTTGGTACAGTAGCATTATTATGGCGTACAGGTTGCATGTAACACAGTCTCTCATTCATTCATCGGCTGTAAAACATGACAGAATTAATTGAAGCCGAAGGAATATTTGAGAAAATAACTACCACACATTCAGAATTTGTCTTGCCTTAATACCCTACATTCACACGCTCGTTCTTATGAAGTAGAACAACAACTATTCACACACAAGTACAGGACTTCTAAAGCAACTAGAATGACTCCTCCAAATTCAAGTTTCCCTTGCGTAATGTCGGACCTTTCAATCAGTCCCATTTCTTCCTCTGTTGTTAGTTTGATCACATTTTTTCATTCTCAACATTTTCTGAGTTCACTGAAGGCACATATTCCCTCCATGGGAAATTTCCAACGGTTTATCTATATCTTCGATTATCTTGTAGTTACGTAAAAACAAAGAAAATCATAAAGTTTGTGTCTGTTATTGTTTCAAAAGAATCCTTGTCTCTCACTGAAAAGTACTAAAGAATCCTTGTCTCACTGAAAAGTACTAAAGAATCCTTGTCTCTCACTGAAAAGTACTAAGTCCAACTTTTTTTTTTTTATTCATCTATTCTTTTAAATGCATCATTGGTTTTCCAATTTTTATATTGCCCTCTTATTCCTCCCCTTCTTCTTCATTTATCTATATTTATTTTTTCTCCTTTCAATCAAATCTTTGTGCTTGTTTTCTCAAATATACATCACATCCTCATCACTATTTTCTAGCAGTCATTCATGGGCTGAGTACCCAAATAGTCTAACAGTTCTCTCCATTTCGCATCTCGCTGTCACTAGATTCTCACTTTTAATCTTTATGGGAACTGCTTATGCAAACTTTCAGGGTTTTCAATTATTATCACTAGCCTGGTTGGGAAAGAAAAATGTTACAAGCCCAAGGGCTCCAACAGAGAAAATGGCTCAATGAGGGAAGAAAATAAGGTGATAGAATAAAAACTATATAAGTAATGAATGAAAGATATAAAATATTTTAAGATCGGGAATGTCAAAGATAGTTGTTCATAGATATAAAAGTATATGAGGGTTACCGAGTAAAAGTCGGTCCTTATGTTAACTGTTCCGAGACTTTCAACAAGACCATAAGCCTTAAAAAAACCTTGGACATCCTGTAAGTCCTTAATGGTAACTCATATCATTGCTAATACAAGTTCTGTACAGTATTAAATTTATTTTGAACTGTATTATTAAATTTATGGATTTGAAAATGTAAAATAAAAAAGATTTATATATTATTTACCTGCTACTTTTCAAATGCTTTTTTGTTGACCAGGCGGACATGAGGCTTTTTATAGTTTATATGACGTATTTGTTTTTGACGTTGTTAACAGTTTATATATATTATGACATATCTGTTTTGACGTTGTTACTTTTTTAGAATGATTTATTGTTAATTTGTTCTCTTCATTTATTATTTCCTTTTTTCCTTTCCTCACTGGGCTATTTTTCCCTATTGGAGCCCCTGGGCTTATAGCATCTTGCTTTTCCAACTAGGGTCGTAGCTTGGATAGTAATAATAATAATACTGTAATAATAATTGAGCAAACCAAATACTTGACAAACAGCGTCCAAGTACAGCAGTAGCAGACGGAGCTCTTTCATAGCCATAACAATGGACTGATAGAATACAATGCCTTATTGGTGGACACTTGCCTCATTGTTTACCCCGCCTTCATATTCTGTAAGGGATCCTGGCCAGAATGACCATTCTACAATTTCTGTTATCGAATTTTGTTTTGGGAGGAATTGTATTGTTGTAGCATCTCTTCCAAGTGAAGGTTTTTTTTTACATCTTTGAAAGTTTATAATAAACTTAAGTCTTGGTCATTTTTGCATGATTTATTGGCTGGTTCAGGTTCTTTTAACTTTAAGAGTTTAAGGTCCAAATATGAATATTATTACTTGCTAAGCTACAACCCTAGTTGGAAAAGCAGAATGCTATAAGCCCAGGGACCCCAACAGGGAAAATAACCCTGTGAGGAAAGGAAACTAGGAAAAATAAAACATTTTAAGAACAGTAACATTAAAATAAATATTTCCCATATAAACTATTAAAACTTTTAAAACTTTAACAAAACAAGAAGAGAAATTAGATAGAATAGTGTGCCCGGTGTACCCTCAGGCAAGAGAAATGCATGGAATTACTTGTTACTCTGTAGCACAAAATGTACAGTATAGTACAGTACTTAAATTGCAGCTTGGTACTGAATGGTCTTCCAGCCCCTGTGGTCGACCGTATGATCCAAATTCCAGAAATCAAACACTCTGTCCCCACCAATGATAGTTGAAGCATGTCTAGTATTACATTGTATACAGCCGTCTTGAATGATCTCAAATTGGTGTATGTTTATTCCAAATAAAAGAAGTATCAATTTGATATTCTTCAAGAATCAAAAATCATGAAATATCCTTCATGTTCAGGCTAAAACATTCGAGGAACAAAGTGGCAGTGTCGAGTAGCAGGATAAAAGAGGCCTAGGAAAGCCCCTTTTGAAATTGAGGAAAGGATAGATGAAAACCTAAAGCAAATGAAAATTCAAAATGTAAACAAAACAGAAGAGAGTTGTGAGACGTCTGTTCTATCCTGCAAGAGAGAAACCTTAGTATTACAGTATTATTGACTGTACTTTAATCATATAGTTGTACTATACAGTAGAGTATTTAAATTATCTGGTAGCAAGTTCTCTTAAATTAAAATTGAAGAAAATAGACTAATCCAAGCTTAGTTCAGATCCCTCTTTCCGCTACTGTGGCCGTTACCTTCATCCGAAACGTTGATAAACAAACAGTTTGAGAGCGGGGCTGCTGGTATTGTGCTGTTCGTTTGTAAGGTTTCATGTAATGGAATACAGACGTGTGGCTTCCTGTACGGAAAATTAACTCTGTAATTTCAATTTGCAAGGTTTACACTGTAAAGTTTTGTAATTTGGGACGGGGGTTCGATATCGGTTATTGTTAAATTATTAGTAGGTATTTTTTGAAAAAATTTACAAGTTTCAATGTTCCAAGTGTGACTATAATTGCAGCAGAGATCTGTAAATGTACCGTACCTTTAATCTTATTTGTTTCCGTTCATTCTTTCAGGTGACGATTGAAACTCGGTAGATAAAACCACAGACAAAATTCGGTATCGCAACCATGGACATTCCTTTACCCGACGAAATACCGCTGCCCGGCGGGGACGACGACAGTCAGCCGGGCCCCCCGGGCGATGGGCCCACTCCCATGCCAGTGGCCAGAGGCTCCTACCAGTTGCCTCGGCCTCCCGGGATGCTCGTGCCCCCGCCGATGTTCCAGGGCCCCGTGCCGTCTTTTATGCGAGGGCCGCCTCCCAGTTCGGTGCAAGACGACGAGTCCTCAAGGGCCGCCAGTGAGAGGTAAGGTTTTTTCATTTATTTATCTTTAGAGAAAATTTACCTATCGTAGAATTTTCAAATTCAAAAGTTTTATCACACTATCACACTTATGTTTCAAGATTTTATCACCGTACATTTGAGCTCACTATGCCATTATAATTCTTAAAGGTAAGTCATTTTGGACACAAGTCAATCATCATTTTGATGGATATATTTCATTCTTGTAACTTAACCATATTTGACATGCATTTATTCAACATGTTATTTAACGGTTAGAAACTTAGTTTGAATGTCCCTACAATTACCGTACATGAGTACTTGGGTTTAATTGAAATATGGATGTTTAAGAACTGTTGGTTGTTTTTATTATTAGGATTATAAGGTAGCTAGTAGAATACCTAAGACTCTATAATGAGTGATGTTTTACGAGTATGATGGTACTCTTTGATTTGTGTATGGTACGTATTTTAAGCCAGATATTTAATAGCTGTATGTGCTATTAGTACTGGGGTTTTCACTATGTTATGGCACCGTCAATGTTGGTGCAAGAAAATGTAATGATAGATAATGAGACACTGTGTTATTGTACAGTAGAATATGTCCTATGACCCCACGCTTCTACGGGAAGGTGGAGTCGTATCTTTTTAAGAGAATCTACAGGAGCAAGAGCTTCCACTGTCGCATTACAACGCCTGGCATTGCATCGATAATGTACGTTGTGCCGTACAATTCGTGCATATGTTTGTCCATAATTTCTTCATGTGAATAATTTAAATTTTATTTCATGAGTTACAGATCTGTAATTGTTCTACATTCAATGGTAGAATAAGTAGCTCTTTTTCTTTATATTTTTTAAATATTGTAATTCTTTGAGAATAGAGAAATTGTACTTCATCTTCAGAAAGAAGTTTGTGCTCTGTTTACACACTCCCGCGGCATCGTGCAACATTGGGCATTGGCCGAACAATACGGTATTACATTTGAAGTCAAGAGATGTCATTTCTTTGTGGAGTTTCTCTTAAAACATTTGCCTGTGCATTCGGTGAAAAGATATAGAGTACTCCAAATGGCACATTTAATATTAGTGTAATGTCATTGTTATGAAAATCTTAATCGCTTGCCATGTGTGAGGACTACGTTACTTGTAATTTCCAAGATTTAATGTAAAGTGTTGAGTTTATTTGAAAATTTAGTTTTCTCTCCAACCAAATTTGCCACGACTCCCGGTCGACGATCGCCACGGCGAAGCAGCTGATCTGTGTGATGACACATATGCTTTTGAATGAGAGCGCCTTGTACACAGGTCAAGAAACTAGCAGATCTTAATGTTTGATCTCTGTGAAATGGGTAATAAGGGAAGATTTTTCTCCCAAATGTTTCCAGTGAACGGCATCCTTTCCCAGCGGGCTCTACATCGAAGATTTCGTCACGAAGGAAAAAAAAAAACCTATGCTTCATGTCTTGGAAGTTTAGACATTCAGTTGTCTTTTTATTTTTGTTATTTCTCTATAGAGAAAACTCTAATTGCTTTTGGATTAGTAAATAAGTCTTGTTACTTTTCATAGTATTCATTCTAGTACAGTTAATGTGAAATATAAAGGTATGAAGTTGTTCCTATGTTGTTTGATATTTTCTCTGTGCATTTTATATTGATATAATACTTTATTATGTGATTGTTTTGTATGAGAAATGCACAAATAGATGTGTACGCTTAGTTTGCCCTTAAAGAAAAGGTTAATGTTTTTTATAATGTAAGGATGTCTGTTCATACTCTTAAGTAATGAAAAGGAAGTGTGTCTGTCTGTGTGTGGATGTCGGTCGAGTGAGTTGAATTTGATTTTAGAGTATAATACTGATAGAGTTTGAATTAGGAGGACTTATAGGATTATCAGGTTTTGTTAATCATTTCGGAAAATGTTTAGAAACTGTTCGTTAATGACTAAACTTTCTTTGATTTTTTGTACATCATAAGATAGATTGGACGACTGCAGTTTCTTCATTTTTAGTAAAAGATTTTAAGAAAATGTGAATCAAATTTATTCTTGATAAACTTATTTATCTTTTGGATAGTTAATCTACTTTTGATAATGTATATGTAATCTAGTTAGCTGAATTGATTACATATTGACATAAATCAGAAGTTTGATGAGGCAGGTGTGGATCATATATCCAGGCCCTCTTAACTTTCATTGTTTTATCTTGGTCTGACTTCAATATTTTGGGTTCGTGTGTAAAGATGCTTATGTATTTACCAAAGGATGATTCATTTTTGAATGTCACTCATGAATGAGGCAAAGGATAGTGTCAATGCCCTAGGAGGACAATAACCTAGAGACTGGCCATTCCTAAAAGGATGGTGAGGTTGTAGCAACTGCAGGAAAGTATCGAGTGGGCCTGGAAGAGATGGCTAAGGAGGGACGCTTCCAGTAGGCTAACATGACGATGCTAACGATGCGATTTATAGTAATCTCTCGCATCTTTACAGTTTGATAAAATATTTTTATTGGGATGGAAATAAACTTAGTTTTGATGTTTCCATGGTCAGTTGACCCCCGTCAATTTTTCCACAATACTTTTAGGATTTTGAAGCTTTACCCAGCTAATCTAAATGTGATTTGTCTAGAAATAATCTTCGTTCCACTACTAAGAATTTATGAGTCCTTTTTTATCACCTATTGATTCTTCATCTTACATCGTCCTCATGTTTACTCGGGATTCATCCATCTGTCTGAAGTATGTTTTGCATACCAGGGAGGTTCTCCTCTCGTGTTTGCTCCGAGTCTCGAATCTCATTTCTATATTGGTATTGTGTTGGATTTATTACTGACCTAATTAGGAATCTTATATCATTTCAATTGGTAGACATTTTTAACTAACTTTCGTGTATTGAGTATTGCTATTCAAAAAAAGCTTGGGTCATGTGTCGGGTGTGAATTGAAATGTAGTTTGTTTGACGAATTAAATTGGGTAAAATATCCACAGAAAGGTACTGTGTGTTAGAATGAAAAGACAAAGGTTTAAGAACAGACGACAGTTGCACGTTTGAAATGCTGAAAAGAAGCAAATAGCTGTCTACAGATCTCATAAGAGAAATTACTGCTTGATTTTATGATAAATACAGAGAACTCTCCCATCTCTGAGGGACATATGTCATGAATTCACACACATGTGAATCGAGCACATTTCCTTTTTCTTCCTTATTAGCTGACTTTGGACAAGGCTGTCCTCCTTCAGAGGACCATTTTAAGTCTCAACAAACTTCAGTTGATATTACTCTCCAGATTCATCACTTTGTGTGTTAGTATTTTGGGAATGTCCCCTACTCTCATTCCTCGAGTTGGGAAATTTCGTAAAGGGTGAAAAGTCTAGAGGAATATAAAGGATTAGATTGCTTGATAAATTGAAGTAGGGTTTAAGGCCAGTGACCTTTATTTGGGGATAATGTGGGCCTTTGATGAAGCACCTGGCTTCATACAGCCATGTTTTAGTAAAAGGAAAGCCTGAATCCTGGTCAAATCCTGCAATTCTAGAAGTGCAGGCATTATCATTACTACTAGCTAAGCTACAGGATGCTATAAGCCCAAGGGTTCCAACAGGGAAAACTAGTTCAGTGAGGAAAGGAAATAAATAAACTATTCATTTAAACTAATGAATAATGAATGTGAAATATCTTTAGATAAAAAACAACATTAAAATAGATCTGTCACATTTAAACTGTGAAGAGAGACTTATGTCAGACTGTTCAGCATTTAAACATTCGCTGCAAATTTAAACTTCTGAGGATCCACTGCTTCAACTGGCCCAGTTAGGAAGATCATTCCAGAATCTGGTCACACCTGGAATAGAGGTATAGATAGGTTTTTTTTATGGTTTCTTGGCGGTTTGTCGAAGTGTCATGGTAATGTGGATGTCGCAACTCCTAGGATGTAAGAAAATATTTATTTTATTGCTATTTTTATTGTTGATGACTTAAAACAATCATTGAAGACTGTGTCTTTGTTATTTTGTTTATACCATGAAATTTTGGAGGAATCCTAAAGGAACATATATGAATTATATTCTCTGTAAACTTTAGAATTAGGATGGATGAAATTTAATAAGACTTTCCACTACTTTTTATGTATTAGTTATGGTGTTCTAATTGTAATTTTATCCCCGATAAAATCGTATTTCCAGTGTACTGGTGTTTTAAGTTAAAAGTTTGTTTTAAATTAGATATAATAGATTAGAAATGAGTGATGTTATTGAATGGATGATTTTTCAGGTGTAACGTTGGATGAATGGCAGGTCATTGTATGATTGGAAATGGTCGTGTTTTAACTTTTGTGTTGTAGGGGGAGACTTCAGTAAAATTATAAATGGCAAATTTTAAGGTTCAGGTTACATTAATTCATTTTTAAGATCCACGGGACATCCTAGCATGTCAGAAAATTTTGAATACTTAAAAAACTTGCTAAAAAAGTAATTGTCCATTTTGTTAACATTTTTGTAGGTCATCGCATTAGTTGTGCAACAATACTTTAACTTTGACAGCAGTGTAAGCTGCCTGCAAATGGAGAGGGCATGTTAATAATGAATGCATAATTATTTCAGGAATCATGGAATTAATGTCGTGTTAAAACTTTTTTATTGGTTAGTTATTTAGTAGAGTAATACCATGTCCTCTTTTGTTAGTTGGTTCCTAAAGACCTGATGTCTTTTCAGACTTTTGTAGCATGAAGGGACTTACACACAAAAAAGTACCTTCAGTAAAGTAGAACTTCTTATCCTTTACAAAAACCCGATATCTAAGTTAATAAGGTTCCACGTGAAGTAAATAATTTCATAGTTATCGTTCGGGGTAGAGATCGACGTAAGATCGCCCAAAACAAATTCGATGGTTTAGTAATACCCCATGATACTTAATCATCATCATCTTCTTCTTCTTTGTCTACATCTTTTCTCACTTTTATGTGGGGTCGATGTTTCTGGTCAGCTTTCTCCATCTACCTCTATCTCACACCTCATCACCGGTTAATACCTTTGATCGAAGGTCATCTTTGATACAGTCCACCCACCTCCGCTTTGAAGTGAGAAAAGATGCAGTAATACCCCAAGATACTTAATGTTACTCTTAATTCTGTCTGGTCTAACTTAGGCTAAATACAGCGTTCTTTAGAGTCGATCTTTACCTTGCATATGATGTTGAATTATCTGTACTTTCCTCTCT
This sequence comes from Palaemon carinicauda, assembly GCF_036898095.1. Lineage (NCBI taxonomy): Eukaryota > Metazoa > Arthropoda > Malacostraca > Decapoda > Palaemonidae > Palaemon > Palaemon carinicauda. The sequence continues at coordinate 152,251,416 of NC_090727.1, forward strand.
CTCTATGATGGGAAAGCATAGTTGAAGGAATAGAATTCAAAGTCTAAAAAGCATAAAGCAAAAGTTGTGGACAAAATACTCTTCTAATGATTTTAGTTAGAGGTTTTTAGAAGCCATATTATAATATTGCTGTTGTTGACCTTAGGGTTAAAATCACATGATGTGTTTATTTTGACATTGAGAGTGGGGTCATTGATGTATGTATGCGTGAATTAAGTATGCCAGTACATTTCATAGACCAGTGTGTTACTGTTAAGTTTGTCATGTTAGGAAACTTGGCTAATTTGCCTTAAAAAAAAAATAGCGTAGGAGTCCAAATGATAGCTCGTATACAATGTTGTGGATTCTTTCAGATGTCTAAAGAATATGACTAAGACCTCTGCTGTCAAGTGCAGTCACCAAGGTTGATTAAACGGAGATAAAGGATACTCTGCCACCACACACACACTCCTCCCAGATACAGGAATTGGGTGGAAATGCTCAAAAAGGGATTTAAACCTCGTGTGGTTGCGCTTGACGCCACACTCGCAAGACCGCTCAACGGGCAGGATATATGCCGTAAAGAGTCTGTTTGATCTGCCTCCTTGCTTGCTACAGTATGTTTACGGCTACGCCAGTATTTCATTCCGGACGGGAGAGAGGTTTTATAAAAAATATGGATGATATTTTTAATATTTTTTTTTGCCTTTTCAGATCTTTTAACTGCTTTGTGTGTGTTTTTTTTATATATATATTGCAGCTATGTATATTTAGCTTTGAATAAATGCCGATTCTCATTTTCAGGTCTTCTATGTTTTATTTTCGGATGAATTAACTGCTAGAGTTTGGGGCTGCTTCAGAATATTCAGACGACACTTTTTCTCTTATATATATTTACATTGCCTTGATTCAACATTTATTGGTGCGCGCTGTTTCTTTAATATAGTTGTTACTACATCCTTTATTTAATAGATCTATAAGGAAATTATGAAATGATAGTGAGGGTTGTTATTCATTTTTATTATTCTTTGTTTTCAATTAGATTCACAGAGGTGTTTGAACATTGGCAGGTCTCTTTAAATCTCTCTCTCTCTCTCTCTCTCTCTCTCTCTCTCTCTCTCTCTCTCTCTCTCTCTCTCTCTCTCTCTCTCTCTCTCTCTCTTTTTCTACATCATTTACACTTAAGATAGCTTGCTGACTTGGAGTAGAGTTTCTGAAATACTTTTCCTTTCGCTCTAGTATTGAATAATAGTTTTGACAAAACAGTATTTAGTTTGTTTAGAATATCATTCCTTATAAGTACTGTCAGTCACATGGTAAGGTATATTGCATAGATATAAAAACGTTAGCCTAGAAATTAACAATTTGCTGACTAAGCATTCGCGTATCATTGCTTCGTGTGAGAGCATGGGTTTGCTATTGACAAAATGTCTTGAGGTATTTTTCTTATGGAAATGTTATACTTTACTCCCTGATATATATTATAATTGTGAAATGAAGTAGTTCTGCTATATTAAATCAGTATGATACAGAGCAACTGGTTTTGTATGCTATGAGACTTAAAATATTCTTGAAGTACTCGATAATTGCAAGTACTGTAAATGCACAGGGTGATGAACCTTCAGGTATTTGAACTCATGTCATAGTGTTTGTACAATAAACAAATCTCTCTATTTTATTTGCTTGTCGCTATTTACAGTCCGAGCTGGGATTGAGAGGCAATGACTCTTGAAAGGTTATAGTAATTCCCATTGATTAGTCTCTTCCTCTTTTAGCCTTGGCACTTCCCCAATTTTTAGAGGTAGCCGAGGGACTCAGCCGAGCTGGGTTGCTAATGCAAGGGTGCTACAGCCCCCACTCCCCAGCCTTTCACCACAAATGAAGCTTCATATGCTAACTCCCTACTGTCGCTACTTGGTGACCCAAGGTAGCAGTAGGGCCTATCGGAACTGTCACAATCGCTCTCCATTCATCCCTATTCCCAGCATATGCTTTTGCCTCTCTTACATTTATCCTCCTGTCATCTCGGGCTTTCTTCACTCCATTCATCCACTAAATCTTCTCCCAGCAACTCTTTCATTCATCACTTTCTTAAGCAGATGACCCTTTTCTATTCTCTCTACATGGCCAAACCACCTCAACACATTCTTATCCTCTCTAGCTGCTAACTCATTTCTTACACCCGTTCTCACCCTCACCACTTCGTTCCTAACCCTATCTACTCGAGATACACCAGCCATACTCCTTGTACATTTCATCTCAAACACATTCAATTTCTCTCTCTCCATCACTTTCATTCCCCACAATTCCGATCCATACATCACTGTTGGTACAATCACTTTCTCATACAGAACTCTCTTTACATTCATCCCTAACCTGCTATTCTTAACCACTCCTTTCACTGCCCCCACCACTTTGCATCCTTCATTCACTCTCTGACATACATCTGCTTCCACTCCACCATTTGCAGCAACAACAGACCCTAACTACTTGAACTGATCAACTTCCCCAAATATCTATCAATTTAACATGGCATTCAATCTAGCACCACCATCCCTTCTTGTGCACCTCATAACCTTACTTCTATCCACATTAACTTGCAACTTCCTTCTCTTTCACTCGCTTTCAAACTCTGTCACTAATCGACACAGGTTCTCTACGGAGTTTGCAACTAATATAGTATCATCCACAAACAACTGATTCACTTCCCACTCGTGATCACTCGTCTATCGGTTTCAATCCTTGATCAAGTACTCGAGCATTCACCTCTCTCTCAACTCCAACAACAAACAAATTGAACAACCATGGCGACATCACATCCCTGTCTTAGCCCCACTCGCACTGGGAACCACTCTCTTCATTCTCTGTACTTTATCGCACTCAATCTTGAGATGCTACCGCTAGAGTTATTTGGTCCTTGACTGACCAGATAGTATTACTTTGGATCACTCTCAGGGTACAGCTCATTTTCACTTTGCCTACTCATACACCATATAGTCTGTCCTGTTCTTTACCCCCTACCCAGTGCCTAGTTAGGTTAGGGTTGCCACCTCGCACCAAAAGTCTAATTGGCCACCTTCCAGCTTTGCCGAAAGAATATCCATAATAAATAACTCTAGGTTTGTATTAGTTAGGTAAAGTACAAATTATCTATGAATGTCATTTTCACTGAAGGGGTTAACTACAGCACTGTAATTGTACAATGGCTACTTAAACACTTGGTAAGGGTAGAAGAGACTTTTAGAAATAAGCAGAATTCAAGGAGAATGACATTCCAAAATCAAACCATTGTTCTCTGGTTTGGGTAGTGCCATAGCCTCTGCACCATGGTCTTCCACTTTTCTTGGGTTAGAATTCTCTTTCTTGAGAGTACACTGAGGCACACTATTTTTTTCTTTCCAGACTGAGCTATTTTTCATATTGGATCCTTTGGGCTTGAAGCATCTTGCTTTTCCAACTAGGGTAGTAGCTCAGCTAGCAATGATAATAATTTAAAGAACTGATTGGACATTTTTTCATTCTACGTCCAGCGCTTTTTGTTTTGAATACAGTTGCTGGAATTTTGAGCAAACGGATTTTTGAATTTTTGTTTGGTGTGTGAAAACTTTTAGTGATTATCTACCAATAATCCAAAATGGTCTGTACCACCTACACTGTTCCTCGCCTAGCTCCTGGTATACAACCAAGATAATTTTTTATCATTTTTTTTCTTCTCTACATATCTAAATTAGCTTCTGTATCCTTATTTCTCACCCTCATTCTCTCATCTATTCAAGGTTAGGACGAGGATGAGGTCATTGCAGTGTAAGACATTGTCCTAAGGACATGTATAGTCACCGGCTAAGTTTCTTCATCTGTTGGTTATTACCTCTGCCAAGGTGGATATATTTACGAGTCGGTTTAAATTATTTACTTATTTGTCTGTGGAGAGGATTACGTCAGAACTACTTGACGGATTTTGACGAAATTCTCACCACCGGTCTTACATCATGGACAACCTCATTCAATTTTGATGGTCCGGATTTTTATTTTCTCCATTTTGAAGAAAACATTATAAAAATAGATGGATTTTGGATGACCCCATCAAAATTTGATGGTCTGGATTTGTATTTTCTCCATTTTAAAGAAAACATTATAAAAATAGATGGATTTTGGATGACCTCATCAAAATTTGATGGTCTGGATTTGTATTTTCTCCATTTTAAAGAAAACATTATAAAAATAGATGGATTTTTACGAAATTTTCACCACAGATAGGTCTAAGGCTATGGATGAATCCATTAACTTATGGAGAGGATCCGTTACCGGATCTAGATTCTAGATCCATATGCCTTTTTAACAATTTTAAAGATTATCAAAACAAATTGATGATGGATTTTCACAATTTTAACAATGGATAGATATTATGCATCGGAAGAAACCATGACATTTTGGAGGTGATACGGATGAAGATCACAATTCTCTTATCAACATTGCACTTTTCACCATCTACTGTACAGTCAGCATGTGAAAAGTGGGAGCCGATGTCCGTAGACTTTAGTTAGATGTTGGCAATATTCATTGGAGGAGGTCTGGAATCTATGATTGTTCGTTTCTTAAAACTATTTCATGAGTATGAGTTTACTCATACACTGATATAAGGATTGTGTGGTGATTTAGTTGGTAATATTGTCATAGATACCATGGGGAGAGTAAGCAAAATAATTAACAAGGACAGTTGATATATGCTGTACCGCAAAAACACTTAATGTTTGTATGACTATTTGAAATTAAGAATATCAACTTAATATTTTGATGACTTTTTAGATTTATAATTTTTAAGATTCCTTGTAGTGTATTTAAAGAGCAGTGGTTTCAAAAAGAAAATTGGATTATCATGTAAATATACGGGCAAAAATAAATGATATTGATTAACAGTATTTAAAGATTTCATGTACAATTATCAGTATAGTTGATTTATGGTTATTTTGTTTGCATTTATGATTCATAAATTTACTAACTTAAACTTCTCTGGAGTTTACAGTATGTTGAAAGTAGGGTATGGGGTTTCTGTTATTGTGGCAAGTCTCCTGACTTGGGACCTTGTGTTGTTAGGGGAGTGTCACTGCCTCCGAATGGCAGTTAGGGACTCCTTAGCAACTCAAGGTATTCATTAGACAGAAAGCTGGAACCATCCCAGGCCTCGACGCTGTTCCGCATGGCCCAAGTAACATAACATACCGTGGTTCTTCAGGCATCTTTGCAGCCTCATATGCTGACATTAGTTTATTATACTAAATAGCAGTGCTTGATAACTCGGCGAGGATGTCTTGCTCACTGAGCCGCTACGTTTTTCCAATCATTATCCCCACGTTAAGGGGTCTGCTGCATGATGTCCCCTCTCCAATGCCTTCTATCAAAGGCATCTTCCACCAAACCTCTTCTCTCCATACCATCCTTCACTTTATCTCGTCATCTAAATCTTTGCCTCCCTCTTGATCTTCTCCCCCTAACAGGTTTCTTTCGAGCTCACCTCACAAGCCCTCCTCACTCCCTCTCCATCATTCGTCCTCAACACATACCCACACCATCTCAGTTGTAACACTCCTATCACCTCTGTAATCTTCACTACACTTGCCTTTCTTCCTATTTCATCAATTTTCAATCTATCGAGCAGTGATATTTCATAATTCACCTTTATCTCTGTTCTCTCAAGCTTTGCTTCCTGTTTCCATCTTAGTGCCCACATTTCTGATTCACGCATTAACACTGGTCTCTTTACTGTGCTATAGATCTTGTCTTTTAGCTTGATTGGCATTTTCTAGTGAGCATGGTATGTGACTTGCTCGCTGAGCCTTGACAATCAAAACTGAAATGTCCCTAACTATACACGTTTGGAAATGAACTTACCTGGTCTTCATCTCTATGCAATGTGTTATGAAGTATTTTTATCTTGTTGTTGAATAATTTGCAAACAATGCCATCTTATTTTGGTCAAGGAATGGAGTCTTTAGTGAATTTTTCCATCTGATTAGGATTCCTACTTCACTGAGGACAGTGTCAGGATGCCTGAAAACTTTAAATCAATCAATCAATCACTGAGGAAGTGTTCACAGCATAAGGACTCTGACAATGCTATAACCAATACCCACGTGTTGAAAGTGTCAGAGTTTATGATGGTTTGTCTTCAAAGTAATACTCGTCATTGTTTGAGAATATTACTGGTAGAATTGTTAGTTGCAAGACAAGACTTCGTAGCTGCATCTTCAATGAGTTACAAAGCCTCTCTTCAGCTCCCCCTGTAGCCATCACTAAATGGCCTTTGCCCAAGTGTCCCTTCAGTATCTAGCTCCATCCAATCTTTAGCAGTCTATTTCATCTCCGTTCTCGCTTCCTCTCTTCCGTCTTGCTGCCCAACCTCTTAGGTTTTTTTTTTCATACAGCAACTGCAGAGTTTTCCCTCGGTTGCATCGCCACGCTACATGGCTGCCCAACCTTGGTTCTGGTTCTCTTTGCTTAAGTTCTTTAGGTACATTTATTCCCACTTCATTTAAGTATCTTGGGTAAATTATTCCTCAGGTAACTGTGCTTTCTGGCATTAGAAAGGATCGTACAATTTGGCCCACATATTTGAGGAGTAGCCTACATAACCCAGTCTATTTATTCAAAGAATGTTTCAGTGCAGTTGGCTTGCCAAAACTTCAATTATGAATAAATTTTATGAAAACAATCAAATTTATTTGTTGAATCTTTTTGCATTTTAATTTTGACTTAACATTAAGAAATTTAATGGATAAAGTCATTGTTTTATTATGATAAATTCACCTTGGTCTTATCCAATGAGGGTATATATTTCATCACTTTTGGATTTAATTGCCTAAGAAATTATAATACAGTAATTGAGGATAATGTTTATGGTGATAAATGCAATATCCACAGACACTGGTTTTGCCTCTTCAGACAACTTCTCACAACAAACTGTGATCTTCAGTAAATGTATTCCTTCCTTATACCATCGCATTCATAAGATATAGGTTTGTCTGTCTTATGAAAGTGAGAAATTTTGTAAATTTACCCCATAGTTTATTTTCCAAAGCTCAAATAAATATACGAAGAGGTTGGTGGTTCTCTTCTATGGTGGGTTACATGGAGAGTGACAAGAATTCCTGCTTCAAAGACCGGTTTCTCTATTTAAAATGGGTATTCTAAGAGTGAAATTGATTAGTAAGTGTTTTGTATCCATGAAACAAATTTTTAATGTTTGTATGTGTTCCCATACTTACCCATTAATCATATATAGCCATATGCTTGATGCAATGCTGTGTGTGTTGTGGTTAATGTTAGGTTCAGCAGGTTTGTTTGTCAAACAGAACAGGGTACTCTTCGTGCGTTAGCCACCTGGGTATGATAATGTCTCCGACGGTAACCTCCTTTGCTGTTTGAACATTGGTTGTGTTACCTGCTATTTTCTTGTTACCTCGGTTGTTTTGTCATGGATAATTTCAGCACTATCACTGGTTACCTATTACTGTAAAACTGCTGTATACGTCGGTTTGACATGTATATCAGTTCTGTTTGTTACTCATCCTTAAATATTAAATACAAAATAAAAAAGACGTTTTGTTGATGTTCCTGTGATGTACTGTCCAGTACTGTATTTCACTTTGATGCTTCTAAGGCCAAAATCTAACTCTTGGAAGCAATGACATAGGTTGCACTTTAGCTGTTTTTTTGTCATTCTTTTCATTTCAACCTTTAGCAACTTCTGTTTAGAAACCTGGGTTGATTTTATATTGCTGGCTTTTTAACCCTTTTACCCCCTGGCTTTTTGGAAATTTCCAACCCTTAACCCCCAAGGGTTTACTTTTTTCCCAGCACATTTTGGTGTATATTTCTTTTAAATTGCTCTAACAGCCTTAATTTTTGTCATAGAGAGGTCAGGTTGGTCTCATTCTCTTGGAAAATGTCTGAATTTTCTCAAAAAATTATCAAAAATATGAAAAAAATAATTTTTATAGCATTTTTTTGCAAGGACGTACCGGTACGTCCATGGGGGTAAAGGGATGGCTTTTGTGAAACGTACCAGTACGTCCTTTGGGGGTAAAAGGGTTAAGGTGCAGGCATTATATACTATATAGATTTTGTTGATTTGATGATCCAATTTAACTGGTTTAGTCATTTGTAACAATACTTCATTTCATTTCAACTCTTATTGTTTTTGTGAATGTTTTTCAAAGTATTAGATGTAAAGCTCTTATTGGGGTGGTTTTTGTTTTCTCCATAAAAAAATAACCGTGTTATTTGCTTTCCATTATTTTGGAGATTTTTTATTTTGATGTGTATTTTAATGTAATGTACCTGAGTAAGTGTTATGTGTCCCTTCAGACACTAATGGCACCCACTTTTCAGCTTCTAGCAGCACTCATTTTTCAGCCACGAAAGGCACCCAGATTTTCTGCCACCAGTGGCCCCCACTGTTCAGCAACTAATGGTCCCCCCTTTTCGGTTTTTTTTTTTTTTTTTTTTTTTTTAGCAATTAGTGATCTCTGCTTTTCAGCCACTAGAACCCCCAACTTTTCAGGACTTTCAGCCACTAGTAGCCCCATTTTTTCAGGACTTTCAGCCACTAGTAGCCCCATTTTTTCAGGACCTTTCAAGCACTGGCACACACTACTTTTCAGGACTTTCAGCCACTAATAGCCCCCACTTTTCAGCCACTTGTAGCCCCCACTTTTCAGCCACTTGTAGCCCCCACTTTTCAGGACTTTTCAGCCACTAGTAGCCCCCACTTTTCAAAAATTTTCAGCCACTAGTAGCCCCACTTTTCAAAAATTTTCAGCCACTAGTAGCCCCACTTTTCAAGGCTTTTCAGCCACTAGCACCCGCTATTTTTCAGGACTTTTAGCCACTAGTTAACACCACTTTTGAGGACTTATAAGCAACTAGTGACCTCAACTTTTCAGGCACCAGCGGCACTCTTATTTTCAGTTTTTGCCTCACCTTTGTTCCTACTTCCTTTCTTCCATGGCATTTTCAATCGATTGATTGATTTGGATTTTTCTGTCATCCTGACATGTTATTGCTAAGCCTCATTTAACTTACTGTATACTCTTAATACAGGGGCAAGGTTACCCCCCCCCCTAGGTGTTCTTTTGTATTTGAAGGGCCTCGCTAGTTCTAGTGCTGGGACATAAGGTTTGAAATCTATGAATTATAACCTAGTTTATCCAGTTTTTTTTTATCGATCACAACTTTGCTATTGAAAATCTGCTTTGTATTTTCTGTAATTGTCATATTATTGTACCGATTGCACTGTTATCTGCATATGATTGTACCTTGGTTTCATTAGTTTTTCTCAATGCTATGGGACTCGTTATATTACTAATCCCTTTAGATACTGATAAACTTTGTTAATACTGTTGTAACTAATGTAGGTTTTGATCAATAAGAGTTGTTCTGGACCTTATATTTTATGGATTTCCGTAAGCGTGATGTTCCAGTAAATGTGTCTGGTTCCTACCATTTTTTTTTTTTTCATAGGGATTCCCAATGCTTAGGTAATGGTTTTTGTGGCCAGGTATGATTACTGTTCCTCATTTAGGAGCAGGCATCCATCAGTGGCCCAATACACACACAGATGGACATACTTGATGAGAAGTAAAATAGTTCTGCTGCCAATTTGTTTTATTCCAATCTGGAATCTCGAAGAGGGCATCATGGTCATTTTCATCCATATTTATGTCCTTGGTGTGCTTTGCGTTCGATGATTTGCTAGCCGGGTAATTTCACTCTGCCAAGTCTTTAACCCCTTTGCAAATTGTTGATTGGAAGCTTTACCATGCTTGCTCAACACCTGTCTTGCATGACTATCCCAAAACAACCGGGTCCACTCGTGAACTGCCTTACCAATTGAATGATCCATTGTCATCCCCACTGCCTGTTATTTTGCAGTTTTCATCAAACAAAGATCCCTAGTACAAGTAAGAAGAAGGCAGCCTCACTAACAGTTCTTCTGGCAGTGGAGCTTCCTTTAGAAATACTGGAGTTCTTAGTAAGATATTTGAAGTAAGACAAGGTGGTGGATGTTTTTTGTTTGGGTATTGGGAACCCTTCCTGAAGACAAAGTCCCCTCCTGTGGAGTTACCCTATTTAGCCATGTGCAGTTGTAATTCTGAGGGGGTGGAGCAGGATCCTAAACCGGTGATTTAAGAATCTTGTTACGTTTTAGATGCTTTTGTTAAAGCCCATAGAAAGTCTTTTAGAATATATACCTTTAAATCCTGACACACCCAATGTTAAGTAACTTTGCTCTTTCGTTTATTATTTTCATGTTGCAGACTCGGTTCTTATTCTATGAAATTTTGTCATTATTTGTCGGTGGAAAGAACTAATTTTCTGTGGTGTTTACTTGACACACATTATGAAAATGCATTATCCTAATGTATGAAAAGTGCTTTTGATTAATTATTTCCTATGATTCCAAACAAACTAAGAAAAATATTGTTTTGATTTCATATTGTTTTTTATCTTTAGAATAACTTGTTCCCCACCTAAGAAATATACCTGAAACATAGTACCTAAGATTTCAGTGTACTGTACATAGTTTAATTGTACTTTACAGTATTACCTTTTCATACTCTCATTGTTCAGTTTTATCCCTTCCTGGCGTCTACTTATTATTCTTTCCATAGGCTCTTGCCCTCTTTCTTATGCATCTTTATAAAAATTTAATGCTCAAGTTTTCATCCATTGTTAAAGGATATATCTTTTCTGACCATCCATTTGAGAGGCTACAAATGGTCTGGTTAAACTACTTTTATAATTGTATAGTGATGATTGCCTCCATATAGTGCAGAGAGTGCTCGGTAAGAACAATATTATGTTGGACACTCCAAATCAAACCATTGTTCTCTAGTCTTGGGTAGTGCCATAGACTATGTACCATGGTCTTCCACTATCTTGGCTTAGAGTTCTCTTGCTTGAAGGTACAATCAAGCTCACTATTCTATCTTACTTCTCTTCCTCTTGTTTTGTTAGAGTTTTTATAGTTTATATAGGAGATATTTATATTAATGTTACTCTTCTTAAAATATTTTTTCCTTTCCTCACTGGGATATTTTCCCTGTTGCAGCCCCAGGGCTTATGGCATCCTGCTTTTCCAACTAGAGTTGTAGCTTAGCAGATAATAATAATAATAATAATTATGGGGCTTTTATCCTTGCCTTTGGCTTATTACTTTTCTTTCAATCCTGCTTCCTCTTCCATCTTCTTGTCCAACCTTTTTAACTTTTACTTCAGCACAGCAACAGGGATTTCCCGTTATATCTGGGCATTGACTCACTTCCCGGCGCCAGGGCTGAGCCACATAGCCCAAGTTGTAATAATCCATATGCTGTTTATGGTATTCATTCCTGTTTGATTTGCCAGTTGTTACTGCATTAGACCCCTCTCTAGTTATGGCTCATTTTTCATTGGCACACACATACTGAACAATGAATAGTGGCCTATTCCTACACCTCCTTTTTCCTTATACACCTTACATCATTAGGGTAACTGAACAATTCTTTTTAACTCAAGGGTTAACTACTGCACTGTAATTGTTCCGTGGCTGTTTTCCTCTAGGTATTAGTAGAATAGAGACTTTAGCCCTGGTAAGCATCTCCTCTAGGTGAAGGGCACTCCAAAATTAAACCATTGTTCTCTAGTCTTGGGTAGTCCCATAGCCTTTGTACCATGGTCTTCCATTCTTGTGTTATGAGTTCTCTTGCTAGAAGGTACGCTTGGGCATACTTATCTAGAGTTCTCTTGCTAGAGGGTGCACTCGGTCACTTTCTGTTTCGTTATTTCCTTTCCCTGTTGGAGCCTTTGGGCTTATAGCATCCTGCTTTTCCAACTAGGGTTTTAGCTGTAATTCTAGTAATAATAATAATGATAATGATGGTAATTATTTATAGCAGCCACTACCCTGAATAAATATCATCACTTGTTCTTTGTTGAACATTTAGTGTATTGTCTTATTTTTGACTTCCTAAGATATCCACACATTTAGTGATGGAAGTGGCTGAGACAATTAAGCTCCTACTTTTCTGTTATGGTTTTGAGCATTTGAAGTGCAGATTAAAGTTTGTATCTATGAAATATTGAATTGTATTATAACTGAATATGCAAAGGTAAATTCCAAGTTTGTTTAAATGTCCTTTGAATTTAACCTTCAGGGAATTTATTTTGAAATGTAGACTACCAAGGACTTCACAAGGGCTGAGATCCCACCTCCCAACTAGCCCAATGTGATTAATTTTATACATCGTTTAGTCATGAAGTTTATTTTATATACAAATGTGAATTGGAAAAAAAATGATCATCCCAGTTTCGGGGGGAGATTACCTCCCTACGGCAATGTTGGAAGACGCCAAGATACTCTCTCGAGTAACTTTGAAAGACACTGTGTGATTATTGTATTTGGTTAGTAGCTGGAGTCAGTATTGCTATTGGTTATTTTTAGGTATTTTAGACTGATCTTTGGTACTGCTGTTATTATTATTGATATTTTTATGATTATAGTAGTCACTTTCATCACTATTTAGTTTTAATTTTGTTATTATGATCAAAATTATTATTGAAACAAGCCAAACTACAACTCTAGTTGGTGAAGTATAATGCTTACAATTCCTATGGTCCTAGATAAGGAAATCAGCCCAGTAAGGAAAAAGCAAGAGATGTTTGGTGAAGCAGAATGCTTACAACTCCTATGATCCTAAATAAGGAAATTAGCCCAGATGTAAGAAACAAGCTATAACAGACAAATGAGAAAATCAACAAGACTTTACAATATACAGAGAGTTGGTTACAGTGGTGATGATTTTACAAATAGAGACGAAAGGAGGATAAAAAATGTATACGTAAAGTAACTTCTTGTTAAACCACCATGCATCCTCGATCCTCAAGAAATAGAGCCCTTAACCAAAGGCAGTGGAAGGGATCGAGACAGAGTCTGTCTTATTTTCCAATACTCCAAAAAAGTTCTTAATTGTGGAGTGTCTTTCTCCTATAAGGACTGCTTACTATATCTTAACCCTTTTACCCTCAATGGGCGTACTGGTACGGTTCACGAAACACATCCCTTTACCTCCATGGATGTACCAGTACGTCCTTGCAAAAAACTTCCATTTACATATTTTTTTTTTTTTTGCATATTTTTGATAATTTTTTTGAGAAACTTCAGGCATTTTCCAAGAGAATGAGACCAACCTGACCTCTCTATGACAAAAAAATTAAGGCTGGTAGAGCAATTTAAAAAATATATTCTGCTAAATGTGCTTGAAAAAAAAAAATAACCCCTGGGGTTTAAGGGTTGGAAAGTTCCAAATAGCCTGGGGGTAAAAGGGTTAAAAAAATCTTCCTTTACCAAGTAGGGAAATAGCCATTGCAATTATCCTGTGGTTCACTCTTGCACATTGTTGTAAGTTGCACCTGTGTGAGAATACTTCAGACCATTTTGTGTATACTGAACAGTACAGAATGCAGTCTAGCAGATCGTGCAATCCTTCAATTGCCTCCAATAAGTGATCTTATATCCGCTATCATGCAAGTTAATTTTTGTTAGATTGCGCTAAGCAATTGAAAAGTTTGTCAATATCTTAAACCACGTCGCTTCTACCTTCCTTCCCCGTCCCTCAGATATCAGTATGGCTATTTTTGGCAAGATACTTTGAAAGGGATCTTACAAGAAAATCAATACAGTGAGTATAGGAATGTGATATCCGGTGTTCTTGGCCCATTACTTTTCATACTATATACACGTGACATGTGGTTTGGCCTAGAAAACAAGCTTGTTGCATATGCAGATGATGCTACTCACTTTGCATCAATTCCATCCCCTGGGGTTGGTGAATCCCTTAATAGAGATTTAGCTAAAATTAGTGCATGGTGCAAATTATGGGGTTTAAAGTTGAATCCTAACAAAACTCAAAGTATGATAGTAAGTAAGTCAAGGATGGTGGCTCCTCAACATCCGGATCTCAGTATTGCATTCTTGTTTCTTAACATTGGCTAAGGCAGCTTGGCTAGATTCTCTGTACATAAAGGACATGGGTTTGTAAACTAGGGAAAATAGAAATTATATTCAAAATGTCATTTTATAAATTCCAATTGGTATGTATGTTGAAAGATATAGTGTTGTCTTTAAGATATGAACAGTATTTTATTTCAAGATAGTACATGATTCAAGTTTATTGAAAAGGCCCATGATTTTATGTACAATAATCATGTAACGAACATAATTCTATTTTTACGACAAGTGTGTAGTTATTAGATGCTAAAGTTTCAATGGTATTTTATGCATTTCTATTGTTTTCTTATATTACATAAATATGTTTTATAAATTCTTGTCATTTGTTCCTGAAGTATGATAAAAAACCTTTAATTTCTTGTAAATTTCTTTGACTTTACCTTATCTGTTTATTTACATACTAAACTTATGAGTTTCTTCTGTATCATCTATGGTGAATTTATTGTATAAAACGTTGATTTGGTGATTTTTGTCATTTGTAAATCTTCAAACTTATTTTGAAAATAACTCAAGAATATTATTAAAAGGGAAAAGATAAACCAGACTAATTTAACTATGTTTACTTTTTTGTTCATCACAATGAATAATTTTTCATTAAGTTGTTTGTAATCTTTTACGTGCTGTTTAGATTGTTGTCCGTTGGGGATTTTTAAGTTGCTAGTTATTCCTTTACTTTACCATCTTCCCTGTTTCATTTCGTCTATCTTGCATCTTGTTTCTAAATGGCCTCCTCGGCCCCCGGTACCAAGGCACATAGACTCAAATTCCATGATTCAAGTTAGGCAACCATTGCTCTTTATATAAGTTAGCAAGAAGAGGAGCCTCTAGCACTTATTAGAAAATTGGTAATGTTACTCCTCTATGTAAATGTATTTGTGGTAGCTCAAGTCCCACTGATTATCCCCCTATTTCCATAACTCCCCTATTATCTAAAGTTTTTGAACGTCATCTGGCAAAACGTCTTAATAGGTTTGCTGAAGTTAATCATCTACTCCCTAGTTTGCAATTTGGTTTTCGTAAAGGCCTTGGAGCATGTGATACCCTTCTTACAATCTCCAATGCTGTACAGAAATCCCTTGATTGTGGTCAGGAAGTACGTATGATTGGCCTTGATTTTAGTGCTGCCTTTGACCGTGTTAATCATGAGGCCCTTGTTTTCAAACTCAATCGGTTGGGAGTGGGTGGGTCGTTTCTTAGCATTATTATTGATTCTTTAAGTAATAGATCTCAAAGAGTTGTTGATGGGCACCATAGTGATTATAGGAATGTGATATCCGGTGTTCCACAGGGTAGTGTTCTTTGCTCATTATTTTCATACTATATACACATGACATGTGGTTTGGCCTAGAAAACAAGCTTGTTGCATATGCAGATGATGCTACTCTCTTTGCATCAATTCCATCCCCTGAATGTAGATCTGGGGTTGGTGAATCCCTTATAGAGATTTAGCTAGAATTAGTGCATGGTGCAAATTATGGGAATGAAGTTGAATCCTAACAAAACTCAAAGTATGATTGTAAGTAGGTCAAGGATGGTGGCTCCTCAACATCCGGATCTCAGTATTGATAATGTTTCTTTAAATTTATACGACTTAAAATTTTTGGTGTAATTCTCGACAGCAAATTTACTTTTGAGAAACACATTAGGTCTGTGTCTTCTTCAATTGCACAAAAAATTGGCTTATCAAGAAAGTCTTACAAGATTTTCGGTGATCAATCTATTCTGAAGAAGTGTTTTAATTCTTTCATTCTACCTTGTTTTGAGTATTGTTCTCCTGTCTGGTGTTCAACTGCTGATTCTCATCTTAATTTGTTGGACAGAAACTTACGGTCTATTAAATTTCTTATTCCTGATCTAGATATTAATCTCTGGCACCGTCGTGCAATTAGTTCATTAACTGACCATCCTTTACATTCAGATCTCCCTGGACAATTCTATCCTGTTCGTAATACTAGGCAGGCAGTTAATTCTAATAGCCAGGCCTTCTCCATCACGAGGCTCAATACTACGCAGTACTCTAGAAGTTTTATTCCAGCTGTTACCAAGTTGTGGAATGATCTTCCTAATCGGGTGGTTGAATCAGTAGAACTTCAAAAGTTCAAAGTTGGAGCAAATGCTTTTTTGTTGACCAGGCGGACATGAGTCTTTTCATAGTTTATTTATGACATATTTGTTTTTGATGATGTTAATAGTTTATATTTGACATGTCTGTTTTGACGTTGTTACTGTTTTTAGAATGATTTATTGTTAATTTGTTCTCTTTATTTATTTATTTCCTTATTTCCTTTCCTCACTGGGCTATTTTTCCCTGTTGGAGCCCCTGGGCTTATAGCATCTTGCTTTTCCAACTAGGGTTTTGTAGCTTGGATAGTAATAATAATAATAATAACAGAACTAAAGTACTTAAACTGATCCACTTCCTCAAGTAACTTGTCATTCAACCTAGCACCATCCTCCCTTTTTGTGCATCTCATAACCTTACTCTTAACCCTTTTACCCCCAGGCTATTTGGAACTGTCCAACCCTTAACCCTCAGGGGTTATTTGCTTTTCAAGCACATTTTGCAATATATATTTTTTAAATTGCTCGAACAGCCTTGATTTTCATCATAGAGAGGTCATGTTGGTCCCATTCTCTTGGAAAATGCCTGAATATTCTCAAAAAATTATCAGAAATATGCAAGAAAAAATTTTAAATAGCAGTTTTTTGCAAGGACGTACTGGTACGTCCATGGGGGTAAAGGGATGGGTTTTGTGAAACGTACTAGTACGTCCTTTGGGGGTAAAAGGGTTAACCACATTAACTCTTTTTCAACTTCCTTCGCTCACACACCCTCCCAAACTGTCTCAGAGTCTACAACCAATACAGTATCATCCACAAACAACAACTGATTTACTTTCTACTCATGATCACTCTCATCTTTCGGTTTCAATCCTTGACCAAGCACTCAAACATTCACTTCTCTTACAACCCTATCAACAAACAAATTTGCAGATGAACATAAATTACGAAAATAATGCTATTTTTAATGGTAACTAGTTAATAATGTTTAATATCTCTAGGTGGAAGCGAAATGAAAGGCAGTATGTTGTTATTGCAATAAATATATGTAACTAAATTCTTCTCCCCGAAACGAACTCAAAAGAAAAAGCCTGGCAGGAAAGGCTACTCACTGAAACTGCTTACGGAGCGGCCAAATAGGCTAAAAAGCACAGCGCTAATGAACCTGAAGGGTGTAGCTCATTATAAAATTTGATCATGCCAAAATATTAAATTAGATCTCCAAAACATAAACAAGGACTTAGAAATAGTATAAGAAACTAAATGAAAGCCCGAATAACAAAGAGATCACGAGGAAGCGACACCAATGGCCGCGGCGAAACCCCGAAAGAGAACAACAAGCGGCGATAACATAAAACCAAACACGGTTAAGAATAAATAAGTGTCGCTACCTAGAAATCCCAACCAAACAAATATAATACTCAACTTGGGAGCAGGGATCTCTAAAACGTCGGACATCTACAAAAACACAAAACAACACTGAGCAAAACAAAACATGTCTAACCAACGCAGGTGCTGATAGAGGAATGAAGATATGGGGTGGGGAGATGTAGGGGTAGAAAGGGGGTATGTTGATGAAGGTCTAATTGGTGAGGGATCTATGGTCGTGGTTCAATCACGCCCCAGTTTTCTATACCGACACTCAAAGAGTGAGCGAGCTAGGTTTATTCCTGGCATTCCATGCATCTCTTTTTCTCTGGTATTTTCAGCAATAACTCTGCCTTAGAAATGGTGCTAGAGGAGCATTTCACTGGCCGACAGGTTGAGCCCAGAAATAGATTTTTCCTTCGTCAAAATCCCTTTATTTTTCCATGCAATTATGCTCATATGCGTTTGTTATACCCTACCAAAGTTTTTGTTTTGTTATAAACCTATTTTAATTACTTGGATATATGAATCTTTGCTCAATGCTTTGACACTTGAATACACTCAAACTTTTTTACATAATCCGTTCTATTCGGACCTCAAGCTACTTGCCTTTGCGTTCTTGTTTCTTAACGTTGGGCAAGGCAGCTTGGCTAAGATGAATCAGTACATAAAGGACTTGGGTTTGTAAACTAGGAAAAATACAAATTAAAATCAAAATTTGTCATTTTATAAGTACTGACTGTGATGTATG
The DNA here is from genome assembly GCF_036898095.1 of Palaemon carinicauda. Lineage (NCBI taxonomy): Eukaryota > Metazoa > Arthropoda > Malacostraca > Decapoda > Palaemonidae > Palaemon > Palaemon carinicauda. The sequence continues at coordinate 152,269,622 of NC_090727.1, forward strand.
TTAAAATATTTGTTGTTTATTTTAAGAATTGAAATTTTTTTGTTTAATTTCAAATTTGTACTGTAGGTTTATTAAAAAGGACCATGATTTATGTTCAATAATAGTGTAACGAACATAATTCTATTTTTACAAGAAGTGTGTAATTATTACATGCTAAGGTTTTAATGGTACTTTATGCATTTTTATTAATTGTTTTGTTGTATTACATAAATACGTTTATAATATGTAAATTCTTGGCATTTGTTTTTGAAGTATGATAAAAAACATTTTATCTCTTATTTCTTATAATTTCCTTTGACTTTACCTATCTGTTCATTTACATACTAAATTTGAGTTTATTTATTTTCTATGGTGATTTGATGATTTTTGTTTGTAAGTCCTCAAACTCATGCAGTTTGAGAATGACTTGAGGAACTGAAATGTGAATATATAATGAAGCAGGGCTTGTTGGTTTTCAATTTTGTCTTTAAGTTGTCAGTATTGATGTGCTGTTTAGATTGTTGCCCAATTGGGATGACTTAGTCACTTTTTAACTCTGCCAATGAAGTTGTAAGGAGGTTTTATTTAACCCCCTCTTTTTGTCCGTGTTTCTTTGTAAACAGCTTCCTGGCCACAATTTTAATCATAGTGAAACTTGCAGGGATTAACTGTTATGTAAAAAGCTGGAAATTATTAACTTTTGGAAGGTCACGGTCAATTAAAAGGTCGAGAAATAGGCTGCCACGGCAGAGGTCTACGCTCTACTGAGTGCCCCTCTAGTTATTCTTTACTTTTTCTTCCCTGTTTCTATTCTTCCATCTTACATGTTAAAACAACAGCTGGTTGTATCTAGTTTTTGAATGGCCTTCCTTGCCTTCGGTGCTGGGTTGGTTACCCAAATTCTAGGGTTTAAGCTAGTCAACCATTGCCCTTCACCTAGTGTGTAATCCATATAAATTCTCCCATGTCACATTACCGCTTTAGAGTCGGACATACGTTTCATCCTCTTGTCTCGAGGAATTGGTCTTGTTTAGCCATGGTTTGTATGGCGTATATCTGTCCCTCCCATTCAAGGGGTCATGTGTAAATTTCATTGCTTTTGTGCTATTTTAAAAGGTTGAGGTACAATACTGCTATTTTTGATAATTTAAATAGCTTTCAGATCAGTTATTTGTAACATGTTTTTCTTCTAATTGTATAAGGTAATGAAGAGTCCGAAGAGGTTTCTTGAGTACCACATATTCGTTGAATCTCTAACCTCTAACCTCCCTTGAGAATGATGAGGTCGGAAAATATATCCAGTTCTTGCATCGTACTGTTCGATTTGTACGTCCGGTTTCTCAACTCAGGCAACCCTTCCATCATCTGTCATTCTTTCGGTTTTTCGCGTCGGACAATCGCAGAGGCTTCTGCCTCTTGCCAGCAATTATTCCTCAATATTTTCTTGTTAATTGGATGCAGGTACATCAATTTGAAGGTGATACATCATCCTAAAAGGGGGTGTATGGAAGACACCATGTTAGAATCTCTCACATTTTAAGGTTACCGTACTTGTTGACTTTATGTATTTTCCCGTTACTGTATAGATGGTTTGTATTTATGAAACAAATTATGTAAATGATAATCAGGATTTTGAAATAGATTTCTGGGAAAATAACTGTGAACTTTATTTGTATTAACACTTATTTTGTTAGTAATCATAAGTTTTAATTTTTTAATGAATTATTAAGATTACTCTATTGTGAACATACTTTATTTTTTTACTTGCTCATGTTCTTGTTAAACAATAGCAAACTTGTGCAAGTCAGCATTTTTATTATCATGGGAGGGAGTTCAAGATTTAGTTAAAGTGTGTTCTTGTTACTCATCTTTTGTTCAAATCTAACAGTGCACTCTTATAAAGTCTCATAACTTTAACAAGAACATATACTACTTGGTGTTTGCTTTTTTCTTCATGTATTTCTAGTGATTTTTGTTAGTCTAGATATACTAGTAGAAAATGATGTCTTCATACTTTGTGTCGTGATCCTTTTCAAGTTTTAAAGTTGTACATAATCAATTGGTTTTTAACCTAAAAATCTTTTACAATACCTTTCTGATTTGTCTGCAATCTGTTAGTTTTCAGTTGGCTGTGTCTTGTCCATACCTTGTCTGTGTTTTAAAGGGAATCATCTTGTAAAATTTTGTCTAGAAGTTATTTTTTTATTCTATTAATTATTTTTGTTAGAATACAAACTAGACAATTTATGTAATCTGACGTGTTGACTTGGTTTTAGCAGACGGAAGACTATTTATCCAGGAAACGTTAACTTGCGGCCATAAAAACCCTTGTGCCTTACTGTGTTTTTTAGTAATAAATTTGTTAGAATAATTGATATCCTTAATGGAAATTGGAAAGAAATGTTTTTGATTTACCAACATCTTTGTTGAAAGACTACCGAGAAACCAAGTCTTCATCGCCATTAGTAATATTAGAATTTTTTGTTAGTGTGCAATGACTTCTCTTTTGTCTTATGTGGTCAAGATCCTCTGTCATTTATTACCTTTTGCATATTTTGTGAACCTTCTTACTTCTGTATCTAGTTTGTCTTTATTCATTACCTTTTGCATTTTTTCTTGATCTGACTATGTATCTACTATTTGCTGGCTAAGTTCTGTACGACCACTTCACATTAATAACCCAGATTTCATGTATTAAGATTTCTAGGAATAGAAACAGTTGGTAGTCAAATGAGAGTTGATAGAATCCACTTCTAGGAGAACAGAGAATAGAAACAGTTGGTAGTCAAATGAGAGTTGAAGAAACTACTGCTAAGAGAATAGAGAGTAGAAACAGAGTAGAAATAGTTACTAGTCAAATGACAGTTCATAGACACCACTGCTAGGATAATAAAGAATAGAAACAGCCTGTAGTCAAATGGCAGTTGATATTCCCTGATAGGGAAAACCTAATATTTTTTAAATGAAAAAAAAAAAATATTTTCAGAGGTTGTGGAACACACATGGTTAGGTTTTGTATCTTTAAGTTTAAAAAGTAAATACTATATATCTTATATAGAGATGTAGGAGAGACGAGAGATTTTTTTTTTTTAAAGAAAGCAGTGCCCCTTATTTTAGGTAAAATCTATCCCTTCATGATTCCGAAGCTAAGTTTGTTGTAAATGACATAGAAATGCATAAAACCAGCTGAATAAAGGAAGGGTTTTTGTGAAACTAAGGGAAAATAAGCTTTCTATGTCTCCTACCAATTGGCTTGGTTGGTTGAACTTTGAAACCCCTTTTCAGAAGTCTTTTCTAATCATAGTTTATTTGAGTCCTCTTTCTTTTTTTATGTCTCTCCTTTCAGCATCCTTTATTGACTTTTGTGGTTTGGCTTAATTTTGCTCTAGATTGTGTCATAGATGACCACTTTAATCTGTTTTTAAAACTTATGTAATGAAATTTATGATGTAGTTTAAACACAAGTGGATCCAGATTCTTTAACTTGAAAATCTTCCTCCATTTTCTTGTATTTTTAGTCGTATCTATTATAAGCTTTTAAATAGTTAATGATGTTAGAGTTATGAACTTGTATTAAGTAGATTAGTTGATTAATTTATATTATTAACCTTTTTATATCTAATTTAATCAATTTTAAATAACCAGTAGAATCTGATTGTGTTGATGTATGTGGGGTTGCAACGTACAATTTAGTGTCATATTGCATTGCTAATGCTGCCCTGGTGTTCTTTGTTACTGGCATAGTGGCTGTATGCTAATCACCTATACAAACCTCCGATATTTCTTGATTATTTTCTTTGAACTATGTTGTAATAATTTTGTAATGTATTCCATTAGCATGATTAATTATCTGTGGGTCATGGATCTGGTTAATAGATGAATCAGAGTATTATAGGTTGCTGTTTTTATTACTTGAGAGTTTTGTAAACAATGTCTTGGGTAGGATAACATAAAGTATGCACTTAAAAATGGATTCTATAACCCTGAACCATGTATTTAAACACCCTTTTTTTTGTTAAGCATACGCAGTTCAGTGAAATGTCCTCCGGTAGATTGAAATTCTTTGCCTTTATTCAATACAAGGTTTTAAAGAGTACTCTAATCGATTTTCACCAAGCAGTTAGGCATTAAACAACGCTAAAATTATAGTCAATACATGTCTACTAGATTATATGGTCTCATTACTGATATCTGGTAAATAACAGTAGTGGTCTTGCTATCACTTCAGTACCAAGTACAGTAGGTGATTTTCATTATAGGCTCATATTCTTCTTACAGGTTTTTTCAGTTGTAGACTTTTCAAAATGTTTGTTCACTAGTCATTGCATCAGGATGCTAATGTTAGGATGTACACAGGGTAGATTTCGGATTCTGTAATCTGTTATCCAATACAATTAGCACGTAAGCCAAGCAAGGGTGGAAGTCCTTTTGTAAAGCACTTGGAGTATATCTGAAATTTTGAACGGCAATCTAAGGCTGCTTCTGTAGCCTGTTATTAATTTATACATAAAGAAATTTTAATCTGAATTGAATCATTGTGGTCATCAGAACAATCCCTTGTGGATTTCACACAATGAAGGCGGCCATTTTATCAACGCTTATTGTCTCCCACTGTTAATATACCATGATCTAAGAACTCTGTCAAGTTCGAAACGATTACAAGCTAGAGATTCTCCTCTAAATGCCTTGACGAAAGAGGTACCTCGATAGATAACTGTCCTCCACCCTTTCCAGTTTTAGTAGCTGGCATAACAAATCTGTAAAAATCTATGTCCACAAGCCCATTAATCATATAGAAGTCTTATAGTTTACCCCAAATTTCAGGTCATGAAAATGAAATCTAGAGGAAAAGTTCTTTATTGCATGAACAGGTCCTCAACTTGAAAACATTCAAGCTGAAAATAAGAAAGATTAGGTAAAGAAATACTGTAATAATATTATATCATTTAATACAGTAAGTGAAACATTATTTGTAATAACCTGATATATAATTCATATGAAACACAAATATTTGTTGACTTTTGTAGCGGGAAATCATAGGCATGGGATTCAGGTTAGGCCTCCCCTTGGACAAAATTTAACAGAATTTCACTTACAAAAAGCTTCTTGGAACCTATTCAAGTTTGTAAGTTTGAGGGCCTTTTTTATGTTAGTATTTCATGTCATTCCTTTATTTACCAAAGAAGAAGTTATGTAAACAAAATTCTATCACCAGGTATAGAAATTTTGTTTGGAAATTCCCTGTTGTATTAACCTGCTGCAGTAGGCAAAAAAATTTTCACTTTTAATACCCCCAGGATTTTCCAAAAAACAAAATACTATTACCAGGTACAGAATTTTTTTTTCAGAAATTCCCATTTGCATCAACCTGCTGTAGTAGACAAAAAATTTCCACTTTTGATGATACCCCAGGATCTTCCCTCTTCCATGTAGGAGCGGGAAGAATTGAATAGTACTGTATTGAATTGAAGATGGTACATGAGCCACTCCATTAAGTTTGATGGTATTAATCTTTAGATATTTGAATTGCAATTTTGGTTTTAAGATTGAATTGGTATCTATCTGCAAAGAGTCTGAAGTGGATATTTAGGAAAGAAGGCGCTGATGGTTATAAACATATCCATAAGACTGAGGTTGGTCTGTTGTAGATCATATTATTTCTTGAAATTTTTGATTAGCAAAATAAATTGAACTTCAGAATGAAATCCTCCTCGAGGCATAGAACTCGCTACTGTTTTAGGGCAATGCAGATCCAGAAGTGTCAATTAGAGATATCCTTTATAATAGGAGTTACCTTGGAGAGAGAGATTCTAAATGTAGAATGTCATAGAACCAATCTTGTTTAGGGGAGAGAGGAGCTATGTGGAGACACTAACTTCTTTTAAAGTTTCTGTTTTACTAAAACCTGACAAGGAATCTGAAGGAATGCGTTTAGTCCTTACCTCTAAGGATCTGTTTTAATAGAACCTGACAAGGAATCTGAAGGAAGGCTCTTGGTCCTTGGTCCAGGTCCTTAGAGGTAAAGGTTTGCTTGAAGGATGTGTAGAGAGATCTGCCACTGAAGTCACCACAAGTGCTGCATTGCATTGCGTATATGTGTGTAGAGAAATAAATCTTTTGGATGGTATCAGAAACCTCAAGCTCTCGATTTCTCGTAGCTACAATTGTTTAAGCGCCTGGAACGAACATTAGAATGCTAGTGACGGTGTTTTTGCTTTTTCTTTTGTATTGCTCATGCAATAATCTCCATTGCAAGATAGAGATATTCTGGTTTTGCCCCTGTATGGGGGTAGTATCTACAGGCCCCCTCCCATAGGGCACTATAGGCATTACTGAAGGGCCTTTCCAGCATTCTGTCAGTTCCTAGCGGCATTTGCTTCATGTCCTTTTTCACTTTCATTCTCATTTCCATTCCTCCTTTGCTGTCAGATCTCAGCATTTATTTTATAGTACAAATCCTGAGGCTTTTTAGTTACTCTTGGATACTGAATTGCCTCACTAGCTCAAATTCATAAATCCAATCCAGTCCTGGATCCGAAAATGTCGCAAATGGTTTGAGGGTGAAAAATATGTTGCAGACTTCCAGCATATGGTTGAGTCAATGATTACAGTCTTCCTTTCTGATTGGACAGTATTGAAAATAGATGGACTTTCAGGTCTTGTGACTAATTTGATGCCTTATCATGGATGATCTTTCTTTCAATCATTCAACATCATCTTGTTTCTCCTCTGTCACTGGTATTGAGAACAGGGTTTTCTATGATAATGGCTTAAAAAACTTTTTGAGTTTAATCTGGAAAGAAAGTATTCCTAACTGCTTGGAGGTACCTGTATTTTCCTGTAACACTGGGTGTTCTACCACCAATTACACATGTTTGTGTCCTTTGGATTCAGGTCTGGCTTAAAAATTGACTGTAAGTCTAGGAACCGAAAGTCTAGAAATGCCTACAGGTGTCTTGGTTTCTACCAGAGAAGAAGCGATGCCCGGCCACTTGCGCAGGTGTAAAGTTTGAGTATCTGGCTCAGTAATTCTAGGATTTCAATGTTGTCGTGATGAATGCAAGTGAAGCCATCTGTGAAGTGAATCACAACTTATTGGGATATTGTATCTTTTAGGCGAGTGCAGGTATTTCATGGATGCTAGTTGAGATTGGATATACGCATAATTTAATGTTCGTGAAGATTTAGCATTGCTAGAAAGTCTCCCCATTAAGTTTTGCCTTATAGGCTCTAACATCTTGAAGGAAATCTGTAATGAATTCATGATACAGATTTATAACCAGTCACTAACTTCTTGAAACCATAAAGATGGAAGGAGGCTGTAGGGTCTCTCATCCTGGACAGTAGAATGCACCACTTTTATCAAAACCTGAAACTTCTCAGTGTCGCATCTAAATTTTTGGAAGGAATCAGAATATATAAAAGGGGTCCTAATTCTCAAGAAAGGCGTGTGTTTTCTGACTACTACTACCTCTACTAATTACAATTTGCTTATGTTGTATGTAATATCCAATTGTGACAGTGGGCCACTGCCAAAGGAGACTAATGTTGTGAATGTAAGGGAATTTCCTCTCCTACTTCCTCTTCTCTTGTGGCAAAAAGTGGGAGCAAGCTATTAATCTACCTCATTTAGATATGTTGTAAAAAGAATAGCAGTTATTGTTTTAGCGATTGCCGACACCTGTGTACGGTAGGTGACCTGGCCTGGTTTTTAGGAGAAGTCATCTCCAAAGGGAGACTACTGTTATTCTTTGAAATGCTTGACTTGGAGATCTGTATGATATTTTTATAGCTGTAAGTTATGCATCGTCATCTCTATTTTGGAAAGGAGGAGATATTTGAAGACTCACAGCTCCCTCAGTTCTCTAAAAAAAGATCATAAAGATCTTCAGAAGATCTTGAAGAGCAGATCTTTCGATTAGCTCTTTGAATATCGTTTTGAGAAGGTCTCTTGCCAGCTTCCATGGGCCTTTTCTTTCCTCTTGAGGAACTTGCCAGTTTGGCTAAAATTTCATGAATCGTTTTTGATGAAACCTCAGGTACCAAGGACTGCTCATAATTCTGGAAAAATGATGGGAGGTTTTTTGGCTACAGCGGCCATGTGTTCTTACAAAGATCAAAGAAAGGCTTCCCATTCATGAGTTTGAAGTGTTTGAGAGCCTAAGGAACTGGTTTTAGTGTAATACTGTTGATCTTTTTGTCTTTTTTGTATATAATTGAACACCTTGATAAAACCCTCTTTGACAATAGTGCCCTTTAGGCCTTACAAGAATTTTGCTGTCTCTTTTTGGTCATTAGCTGCCCCAATGTTTTGTCCTCTTATACTACCTTTCCATTTTCTTCTTATGTTATCTAACCTTTAATATTTATTTCTCTACAACTGTAGTTTTTTCCCTAGATGATCGCAAAATGGCCTCCCAGATCGTAGAGCCAGTTTCACTAATCCATCCCCTCTATTTTCATACACTTAACCAGTTGCAGCTGAAGGAAACGTACCTGGAGACTATGAAATGTAACTAATGTCTCCAGGCATTGCTGATAGCCAATTCCCATCTGACATTGCCTGGGGAATGGCGAGAGTTCCAAAGAATTAGCTAACCCCTATCTGCAAATCCTTTCTTCATTGTTTAAATTGCCCCTTAGGTATTATTGTTACAAAGACTTTGATGTTCCCTTTGTTGAGAAATCCTGGTTTGATTTTATCCCTTTAACTTGGAGTCCCTGAAACTGAAGGGAAACGAGAACCTGGAAGTGTTGTTTTCTTTATGGTCAGGCAGTCACTGTTGTCATGTTAATGGTTAGAACATGATTTTTGGCTGTAAGGTTGCGTATTGGTCATGTGAAATTGACCCATAGTTTTATAATGTGCGTGCCGCATGATAAAGTTCCCAAGTGTAATTTGTGGCACAATTTCAACCCGAAAACACTGTGAATGCAGTCCTCTTGGAAAACAGAAAATTTTTGGTTTGAAAATATCTGACATATTGGATTATAAGAGTTCCTTTAAGATTCAACACTATGGAAGCAAAAGTTTCATTGATAAAATTTGAATTTTTATTCATAAATGTGTAATATCTAATTCATTTTTTTATCACAAGACTTGATTGTTCCTTCCTCCTGCCAGCACCGTAAAAGTCGACTTCGACTCATCGGGCAAAAGGATCTCTCTCTCTCTTTTTTTTTTTTTATATATATATATATATTAAATACTGTTATGCATTTGAAACAAAGGACTCGTGACTAGCAAACATCCCTTTTATGAATATTACTCCTCTCCAAAGAGGCATAGTAATAAGAAGACTTGTATAGAAGATTCAGCATAGCTTGCAAGGCGCCTTTACAGAAGGTCCTTAACTCAACAAACTTAATAGGCTCCAAGAAGCTGTTTGTAAGTGAAAGGCTTTTAAATTTTTGCCTATGGTTGACCTAACCTGAATCCCATGCATATGATTTCCAGCTACAAAAGTCCGCCAGTTGTGGGGTTTCACCTGTAATAGATATCATGTTACTACAAAAGTCATTTTGCTTACTGTATTAAATTATATAATATTGTTTTATTGCAGTATATCTTTATCTTGGTTATTTTCAGCTGGATTTGTGTTTATCTCCAAATGGTTTTAAATCAAATTTTTTTAAGTGGAGAACCTTCTGTATTGTTGCTTGTCTTACTGGGTGTATCTGTCCTGCATAAAGTTTGGTTAGAAGACATGAAATTCCCACTGGTCTCCATGTTTCTAAGATTTAAATCTGTCGTCCCATTACCCTAAGCATTTCAGAGCAATGAGGATGTAGATTTAGTATGCTGTAGTCATGGTGAATCCATCCTTAGTTGCTTCCATACAGAGAATTGTTCATAACTTTGTTCAAAGCTTGAGGGTTTTGGAACTAGTCATCATGAGGTATGCCTATAGGGAAGGTGGTCTTCTCCCACTACCTCTATCTGGACACTTTGAAGTGTTTCTCATCCCTCGGCTGTTGAAAGAGCAAAGTTTGCTGAAATGATTCGTTGTGGTTTGAGTTGCTGAATAGATTTGTGGTTTGAGTAGGTGAGTAAGGTCACCTCAACATAGTTGTGCTGCTGTGATTGTGGAAGAATCTCTGCCTGATAAAGTTGTCTAAATATCCTTCCCCTATGATTAATAAAAGCTTGATGGGTCTACGTGCAAGAGATTGCCAACATTTACATCTTGGCGGAAGATAAAAAGTTGGAAAGGTTATGTGAGGTTGTACCCTTTACCTTCTACTTGACATTAGAAGGAAGAAGTTCAGCTTTTCTGTAAACTGTATCCACAGTGAAAAGCCTGCACATCTATGAAACGTGTTAAAAGGTGTCCTATTTGTGACAACCTATCTGAACTTGGTGAGAAAAAAATGCACCTACATTATCAATAATCTCCTTGGCTATAGCTTTCTTCCTTAGCTCAGCATAAGTGTTTTGAGATTACTATATAACTGTCGAATTGTAGATAGGTACTGTGACATCCACGACATGTGTTTTGAGATTACTATATAACTGTCGAATTGTAGATAGGTACTGTGACATCCACGACATGTGTTTTGAGATTACTATATAACTGTCGAATTGTAGATAGGTACTGTGACATCCACGACATGTGTTTTGAGATTACTATTCAACTGTCGAATTGTAGATAGGTACTGTGACATCCACGACATGTGTTTTGAGATTACTATATAACTGTCGAATTGTAGATAGGTACTGTGACATCCACGACATGTGTTTTGAGATTACTATATAACTGTCGAATTGTAGATAGGTACTGTGACATCCACGACATGTGTTTTGAGATTACTATTCAACTGTCGAATTGTAGATAGGTACTGTGACATCCACGACATGTGTTTTGAGATTACTATATAACTGTCGAATTGTAGATAGGTACTGTGACATCCACGACATGTGTTTTGAGATTACTATACAACTGTCGAATTGTAGATAGGTACTCTGACATCCACGACATCATTTCTTTGAGGAAGGTACCCATTAACTTTGTCGAATCTCATGGAGATGAGTTTCCGACTCGAAAGTTCAATGGGCAAAGCCCCTGGAAATTAAAATGCCTGCATGACCAGTCCAGTACTCATGCAAAAGAGCCTTCATCAAGAAGAGCATGAAGATCATCATGAATTCTCCACTATTACTGAAGTACTGTATTTGATTTTGATGTTTCAAACTTGGCCTTCTTGGCTGTAAGTTCGTTCAGTACTGAACGAAGTCTGGATATCTGCAAGATGAAGGCTTCCAGGTCAAGTTAAAGTATTGGTGAATATGTGCATGGGTATCTTGCATTTATCAACCTCCCTTGTCTGACTTGAGTTAAGACAGGGAGTAGTTCCTCTCTAGAAGCTGTGGAGTCAACCTCATGAATAGCAGTTGAAAGAAAGCATTCCCCTTTTGGGTTCTAATCGTGATATACTGTGAAGATCTCAAGAATTGCTTGAATTCTTACTGTCATGTGTTATAGTGACTCCTCTTTTATCTACAGTTTGGCTGCTGGCAAGGTGTTAAAGTTCCTTAATCTTGAATGGTTGAATTCCGATCAAGGATGGGTTGTGGCTTGTTATTTATCACTGCTAACGTTGCTCATAGAAGTCAAACTATTCAGCTACGAATATTAGAAAATTTCTTCTCCAGTGGAAGCAACTGCAATCTTAATAGTCTGAGCTCAACCTACAAGACTTTTCTTTTGACATTCTTTATTGAAAGACAAAACAATTAGGTAGGTGAAGGTTGGACATCCGGAACAAGTCCATCTGGCCATGTTAGTAAAGATTTTGAATCTGAAAGAGTCAATGTCATAGTTGGAAGAATGACAGAATAGTGATGGTGGTAGACAGAGCTGATACTGTACTGCCAAATCAATATGCAATTTTCCCCGAAACTTGGTAGGAAACAGTGGGAGTTCTTCTATTAGGACACTGGAGAAATCAATGTTGTTGGCACTAATTCAGTGTGTATAAGGCTAGTGACCATGATGGCGAAAAGACCAAAAAGCGCCCAGTTGGAGAGAAATTGCTCCTCCTCTTTCTATTCATGGGTTGGTCTCTTTGTTTGTCTGAAGGAATTCATACTGTACCAAGGAATATCCGAATAAATATTTTCTTTCATGTCCGTCAGTAGAGAGGAATAAATGTTGACACCCAGGAGCACCTGGAAAAGCATAAAGTTTTTTAAAGTATCAATTACAGTATATGTTATTTTCTATGCCAAACAAAACTTTACTATTGTTTGAGTATCTATTCTTTACACATTCTCATCAGAAGGTTTTGGTTTGGTAGGACTTCGGAGGTTAGGGTCCTTTTCTTATTATTAAATACGTGAACCGGAGTAACCTATGATGCTCTCACTGAGGCATGAAGGTCAAGTAAGCAATGCAAACAGTAGGCCATGCAGACGTAACAGAGTATACAATTCACTTAAACTATTGTCGGGTAACTGAAACTAAATGTGTTTATTTTTCCGCTTTTGTTACCATAATGTGTAGATTTATTGGGAAGACATCATAAATAGTTGTTGTATTCAATACTATACTGTATTCTAGATGTTTTATTTTGGCTGGAATGGTGGAACTTCATACATCTAAATTTGTTATAAATGCTTTTATGTTGAAAAGTTGACTTAAGCCTAGTTTCATAGCTTATTTATAACTGATATATTTTATTATTACTGATTTTGAAGTATTATATATATATATATATATATATATATATATATATATATATATATATATATATTTTTTTTTTTATAGTTTTTCTAATATCTAGTTAGTTTCTTACCCTCACTAAACTACTTTTCCTGTTGGAGCCCTTGGGTTTATAGCATCCTACTTTTCCAACTAGGCTTCTTGCTTAGCTAGTAATAATAATAGCAATCAATTCTAAATACAGAACTGACTAAAATTTATATTATTGTTTCGATATACTGTACTGGGCTTTTGTTAATAGAAAATAGATTATTTTATAATTCTTTGGGCAGGTGATAATGTTTCAGCATGAAGGTGTGTTTTTGTATATCTGGTTTTAATTTTCTCTTTACAAATGGTAATTCTTTAACAAATGTATTTTTACTCATGCTCCATTTTCCTCTTCACATTCATATAAGGTTTTCTCTTATGTATATGTATTTAGTATGTTTGTTTACACTTTTATTTATTTGATCAGTTGCAGAATGCCACTGTATAGAATATGATAATTAGTTACTTGGTAAAAATCTTCTCAAGTTCTAATGTATTGTAAACTATCCATTAACCCTTTTGCCCCCAGGCTCTTTGGAACTTTCCAACCCTTAACCCCCAAGGGGTTATTTTTTCTCCAGCACACTTTGCAGTATATATATTTTTTAAATTGCTCTAACAGCCTTAATTTTTGTCATAGAGAGGTCAGGTTGGTCTCATTCACTTGGAAAATGCCTGAATTTTTAAAAAAAGATTATAAAAAAAAATGAAAAAAAAAAAAATTTATAGCATTTTTTTGCAAGGACGTACCGGTACGTCCATGGGGGTTAAAGGACGGGTTTTGTGAAACGTACCAGTACGTCCTTTTGGGGGTAAAAGGGTTAAGTATTATAGAGTTTTAATGCAGTACATCCAATTGTTTGTTTTGGTATCATATTTAATTTTAATAAAATAGTTTTAGTAGTAGTAATAGAAATAACTTCTTGTCCAGATCATAGATTTTATATATATCTCAGGTGATCATCGCTTTACCTCTGTATCTGCTCATTATGTTTATTTTATAAAGAGTACGCTGGCATTGTATTTCAGTGCTGGTGGAAGTATTTAAATAAAAGACGTTGAAAATCAGTTGGCTTTTCTGCCCCTTTTTAAATCATAACTTGATTTTTCCTTACAATTTGATTCATCTCCACCAATGAAATTGGAAGAAGGTTATGTTTTACCCACTGTTTGTGTGTGTGTTTGTGAACAGCTTCCTGTCCACAATTTTAATGATAGAGTAATGATACTTGTAGGGATTAACTTATGTTAAAAGCTGGAGATTAATAAATTTTTGGGAGGTCAAGGTCATGGTCAATCAAAATGTCCAATTCACGTAATCAGCCATAAGTTTGGACGTCATTATCACAGATTCAAACTTGGTTCATATTAATACATGTTAAGGTCAAAGGTCAAGATTGTGAAATAAGCTGCCTTGGTGGAGGTCTGCTCTCTACCGAGTGCCCCTCTATTTCTAGTTTGTATTCTTTTTTTTCTTTGTTTTTTAATTTGGTACGAAGCAGTTGATGACGTACTTTTATAGCACTCGTTTATACGGTTATTTAAAGTTCTTTGCAGCGCTACTAGAGTGGGGTATACACACAGCGTAATAAGTGATTCTCTTACGCACCGTTGTTGATGGGAGCCGAGATTTGGTAAAGAAACCTAATGAGGTTCCTGCTAGTCTCCTGACAAAATTATATATTGCATCTCATCTTCACATTTTCTGTTTGGCCTCTTTCCATCTTAGTTGTTCATATTCTTTAGATTGCCGTATACAGCTTAGTCCTTATGAGATTAGAAGGGGCCCTGGTTGTGTATTTGAAATTTTGTTTGTTTAGCATTGTTATCGTGAGACTTTTGTCACTGTAATTTCGTAATTAAATTTTCAGATGCAAATTGCAATATATTGTTTTTCAAAATTGAGGGCAGAGTACGAAACATCCAGGTGATTTATAGATTTCAAAGGTTTCATGTTCCTTAATCTTTAAGTATCGTCTAGCAGAAAATATCAGGGAAGGAATTTGAAAGTATTATAGGATGGAATACGATTGATATATTTATTAGAATTATAGTCCGAGGTAGAAGGCACTCTCAAGCTAAATGTATGTAAGCTTGTACTTGTGTTTAGGTTGTGGGATAAGCTTGCTCTGATTACCACCCAAGCTTTCCTTCATCCGTGCTCATGTCACAACTAATGAATTACGCAAACTTGGTAAAAGGAAGGGCCGGGAGTCTATAGAGAGAAGAGGGGTATATGATTTCATACCAATTTGTTTCTCACTTTTGCTTTGGCCTGTAAGCTGTTCCACCTTTTTAGATTTGCACTTTACCTCATTTTGGCTTCATTTCTTTCATCTTGCAGTTCTACGTAGATTAACTGTAACTTCTTTGTATAACTGTATTGTTAGGAAAAACACAAATTACTTAAAATTTGTGATTTTTTTCTCCATAGTTAAATCTTGGCATATGTTGGTTCTAGGTCTTTATCAAAATATAAAGAAATACAGTATAGTATTATCAGCAAAATTTAAGAAATTTATTGGGAGAAGTAAATATTGACAGGAAACACTACTTGAACAAAATCTTGCAGTATACTTCAGTAAACATGAACATGGATTTATTTTACTGTTGTAAGAGCAAGGACAGATCCTAGTTACAATGTACTTCCAACTATAGATTTGCCTAATATCTTTTACAGTATTTTTCATGTACTAATGAAGAATAGTACAGTACTGTATTTAAAAAAAAAACAAGGAGCATAGAATAGTTGAGCTGCTCTAAACGATTATGGTGTTCCCAAATTTTTGTATCGACATCTAAGGAAAATATGAGACTAAAGTATTGTATTTATTAATCCTCTGGAGTCATAAAAGGTATGCTATAAGGTATTTGAAACCACGTACAGTACCTTGTTCGTGGATAAGTAACTCGGAGCTAATGCCTTTTAGGTAGAAATTAATATTGAATTATCAGGTACCTGTAAATTAAAAATGGTGTTTCACGAGGAAAAGATTTGAAGACCATTTTCTTACTGGCAGTAAACTGTACAATTCACTGAGCAGCTATTGATTGGAATTAAAAATGGTTTATGTATGATTGACCTCGCCCCCACCCCAGCATTCCAATTATATTCTTACCATTTGCCATCATGGAAGCACTGAAAGTACGTCAGTTTGCTTCCTTGTTATCCATTGATGGCAATAAAGAATCAGTCGGTTCTGGATGAGAACTTTCATATGGGAACAAATTACAACTCAAAACTAAACTTATTCTTATCTACTCAAACAAAAAATTCTTATGTTTTCTCTTTGAAACTCAATTTGAATTTGAAACCATACTGTATGTGATTTAAGCTAAGAAGTAAAAATGCATTGAACTTAACAGTAAAAAGCAATCGCATACAATGTTGCAAACTGATGTATCAACACTGATTTACCTTTACAAAGCAACTGTCCTATTTATGTTAGATCACAAAAGCCAAGTATATGTTCTTCGTCACATTAATGTTATGGGCTGATAAACAGCAATTCTGATCCCCCGCCTCCTCCAAGAATCTCCAAAAATGCTTTGTACTCTTCATTGAGTCCCTCTGGGAAAGACTTACCCAATTCAGGGACTTCTACGGCATCCGCATTGTTCGTGTTATCCGATGAAACCACTTCGCCTTCCTCTCGATTGACAGTATCTTCCATGTCGACCACATTCTCAGACTTGGATGGCGTGGTCATTACTTCAACTCCTCCTTCCAAAGTCAGGACCCTTATCTTCTCCTTCCTCATTGTCCAAATCCCATCGCGACTTTGTGTATAGAGTTTTGTGGTACTTCTTCTTCCTCGCATTCCTTCACTTTAGCCTCCGATACAGCTTTGGTATTCTTCCCTGTTGCCTTGCAAGAGTATGTGTCTTTAGCACGACAAGATGAAGCTGTAATCAACTGATGTTGAGGTGATTTGATCCAATCCAATCCAAACCGAAGAGTGCAGAATTTTTGAAAGCGGTGGACCACTCACTACTTTTATTAATGTTATGGTTATTACTTGACTTGGTCATACACATACATATACCAAGGCACTTATGAATGTGTAGACCTACTACTACTTAATTTGGTAACCATGGTATATGCCATAAGATGATAATGAGAGTAATGCTCTCTATATAGATTTGGACTTAGTTATCCTAATCATCTTAGGAGAGGGAGACTAATTTTCCAAACTTTCCAATCATTTGTCTACCGATTCCCCTCAAAGTTTAGTAACATCTTGGTCTCTGACTTTGATATCTGCTGCAATCTAATCCAATTGACAGAGTAAGAGATGTCTAACTTGTAACTTTTAATTAATAATGCAACTTCAGGTTTTCCGTGTCCAAAACTCCTTCCTGCTGAATGTGATTGCCTGCCTTTCCTTTGGGACATATGACCCAAATTCTATAAATGGCAACCCAATTTAATGACAGAAATACTTTTTTTTTTTCGTGACCGCAAATCCTCCAGTATTTTTTATGAATGTTACGAACAAAGGGATTTTGATCTTGCCAGACTCCGTGAATAAAGATTTCTCGAACTTCATGTTGGGTACTTTATAATTTCAGCACTTTTAACACTTGCTGATGAAGACATTTTTTAGCAAAATCAATGTTGCTATGTTAAGTTCAATATTAGAAATAATTTGATTAAATTTTAAGGTGATTGGAAGGATGTGAATGCCAAAGATTGTCAGAATTATGATAAATCTTACTGAAATATACTGTACAAGTCATTATCATGATAGCACGAGATTAATATCAAGATCACGAGTTAGGTATTTTGTAGACCTTAAATTGTGTGTTCCACATTTTACCATGGGAATAAGCTTCTGAGAACCAGAAAGGAGAACAGTTTTTAAAATGATTAACTGTGAATTGACAGAACTTATTTTGGAAGACTATGGTACCAATATATGCCGTTGGAGAAGAGACTGCCTAAGTACCGTGTTGTGTTCAAAATTAAGTTTGCAATTAGAAATGACACCTATAATTATAAAAGAGTGGAACGTATTTAAAGAAATATAATTTATAAAAGACCAGGATCTAGGGAATTTTATGTGCAAGACCTACCACCCTGTTCGGGCTAAGTTTCATCGACGCACCTTACGAGGTTCACTGTAGACAGCTGAAAGGTGTTTGTAGCATCCTTTCAGCTCATTGCTGCACCCACATTTTAAGGCTTTTCTTTATCCCTGTTCCCATTACCTTTTTTTCATCTTACTCTCAAACTAATTAGTTTATATTTTATTTCTGTAGCATTTACGAGTTTCTGATGATGATTGGCCCCCTGCGAACCTTTAAGTCTCTGCTAAGAAACTTGGTAACCACAGATCAACACTTAGCAGATGGGAATGATGCGAAGAGAGTAGCATCATCATCATCAAGCTTGGTTTCGAGGCCAAACCACAAATTCTTATACATTATAGGAAGTATTGGGCCAGAAACTGTATTTTGAAGAACTCTAGATATTACATTCCTGCAGTCACCTTGACACTTATTAAATATTACTCTCTGTCATAGTTCAAATACAATCGTTGGATCACCAACTCTATCGGCTGTGATATAAAAATATGGGCCACATCTTAAAAACAGATTAAAGTTCGAAGTCCAATGATTAGAATTTCACGACCAGATTTAAGGGATTTTGGTGTGATACTGAAAAATATCAGAAGCACCAAGGTCTTGGGAAAGGCAAATTGCAAATTATGGAACTGAATGTTAATTTCAGCTTATATATTCAGATGTTTGCTAGCAGGCAGTCAAATACTTTAGATAAGTGGATGAATGGAGGTTCGGTGGTATTTGGCAGTGCTATAGATACCACACCCACATTTTCATAATGGAGTAACGTTAATTATTTTTCAATATGCAAAAAGAACTTGATTAACGAATGGAAATTAAAGGACACTTTAGGTATTAAGAAATCTCATGTATGCTAAAAGCAAACGGTATACAGTATAGTATGCTTATTCAGGTCTACACTTCCATAAGCCTGAAGATCAAGTAAAAGAGTCAAGCTAGGTATTGTGGTTAATAAAGATGGAATTGAATGTATTAAAATGCAATTCCTTCCTTCTGGAGATCCAGACCCTGTCGCTTTAAATTCTTTTACTCTTCTCTATCAGTTGATAACTTTGTGCCCATCTATTTTTATTTGTAGTTTTCTAAAATAAAGTTTCTGAAGATGAAGCCATAGCTTGGGACGGGAACAACTTCGAGAGACGGATTATAGTAATTCTGTGTTGAATGCTAAAGGAATAACTTGCTATGGGGGAAATACGGGGGCTTCGAACAATATGCATTCAGGGTAAAGGTCTCGCATTCTCCTTGATCATTGAACCAAGTGCAGCCGCATAACAGACGAACTTAAGTCTAATTATGTACCTCTAAGAGTAGAGCTAGAGATAGGGAAGGTATCTCTTCCCCCAATGAAGAAGATGGTAGTGTGGAGACACATGTAGATGTAGTCTTGGTGATTTAGAATAGTCCTCAGCCATGTATGCCTGGGTCTCCAACTCTTCCTGTGCCTTGCGGAGCCCAGTTAAATGTTTGGTGAACTAAATTTAGAAGGAAAACAGATCTGTCTTTCTAGTATGTAAACTATAGTCTTGACAATATTGAGTGTGTTTACCACTTAGATATAACTCTCATGACTTCTCATCTTTCACCTGGTTTTCCTTTGGCTTCAGAAATAAACACCAAAGTCGTCATCTTTGTGCAAGATTCGACCTCGGCTTGAAAGTTGTTCATAGTTTCTAGTACAGAGAATAGCACAAATTAGCTTCTTGAAAACTAGATTTTATCCAATAAATTTGTATTATCAGTAACTTTAGAAGTCCTCTAGAAGTTCGTCTGTAAAAGGCCTATGTCCAATAGAAGTTTTCATTCCACGAATTAATGTACACACATTAATTTAGGATAAATGTCAATTTATCTTTGGTGCCTACACGGGTATAATATCCAGGGGGTAGAGAGACACGTCAGTTCTTCACACAGGAACTTTATTAATTAAAACATACAAGGGAGCAATACCAAAGCTCAAGTCTCAAGAGACACCAAGGTTACAAGGGAACAAGCAATAAGGATTATCATTACAAGACAACAAGTTTACGAGGGAACAAGCAATAAGGATTGTTATCTGTTAACGGGTAGGCGTAAGAGAAAACTGAAAAATCAATAAATAGGCCAGAGCTGCTGTTTAAACTAGATTAAATATGAATGTTCATTTAAGATATGCTGAGCCATCACTATAACCTCGAGTGAAGTATTAAAAAGGACGCAAACAGATCATACCTGCAGAGGGATTTCCGTGTTTTACATTACAAAGTGCCACAATTGCACACTACAATATTACACTCATTTACCCCAGTGTTACTTTATCAGGAACTCGCATGAATTTATATGTAGTATTGTTCAGATTAATAATTACAATCAAACATACAGTATATGATTGTTCAGTTTTCAATACAGTGAATATCAAACATCAGAAACATTACCAGTTTATTCAGTTGTAATTCCACTTATGATTGATATATATTTAAGAAGAGATAATGTTATTTCTGTCTGGTTACGATATTAATTCTTTGGCTCCAAATTTAATCCATTGAATTGAACTTTCCAATTGTCTGCCCCCTTATTAAAGCGATGTCCAGGTATAGAAAATAAATTGCGTATTCTGGAAGTCGGTGTGCTGGCTCCACCTGGATTTCAGTCGCCATTGGAGAGATTGAATCCTGAGGCGAACGTTGGGCACTAGACTGACCAGGGACGCTAGGTGACCTAGGGCTCCATCAATGCTTGTCATTTTATAAAATCAGGGTACTTTTTATTGACATAAAGGAAGGATCCTTTCTAGTCTCCGACAATTCGAAATCAAGGAAACATTAGACACCAATGATTTGAAAATGATTTTGCCACAAGCAAAGTTTTGCACTTCGTAAACTTGTCTTGTGAAGACCAGCATATGATAAATGGAATGATGTGTGAGTAATGTATGTATATGTAAGAAGAATAATACAGAAACTCCACAACTTAAAAACATTCGTAGATGCAAACACAAATCCTACTGAAAATAACAAAGATAAGATAAAGAAATACTATAATGAAACAATATATCATTTTGATACAGTAAACAAAACAACATTTGTAATAACCTGATATCTATTTCATATGAAACGTGACTTATTTTTTGACTTGTGTAGCTGGAAATCATAGGAATAGAATTCAGGTTAGGTTTACCTTAGGGGAAAACTTAAAATCATACTTACAACCAGTTCGACTTATAAACAGCTTCTTGGAACCAGTTAAGTTTGTAACAAGGACCTTCTGTATACAAGAAAATAAAGCTTACAAAATTGCAATAGGTCTTTGGGGTCTGTTACAAGCAGAAATGGGGCTTTATACGGACCCCCACCTTGATCATTTTTCTAGCAATATTTTAAAGATAAGTATACGTCGCTAATTATTAAATGAATGTACTAACTGAATCTCTTATTTTGCTCCTTGTTGAGTTCAGTTGCTGCACATACTAAACTGCTAGTCTTGTTTTATGAACACATCTGCAGGTCTGTGGCACATCAGTGTCAGCATGTCTTGACATAGAACTTAAAATTATGAGAAGGCTTGTGTTATAGAATGTTGAGATATGAGAGCACTTGTAGGTATAAAGATTTAAGAGTTTATCTGAATGAATTATAACCACTTAATACACTTTAAAACCAACATGATAAACATATTGACAGTTCTTTGGAATGTTGAAATTCTACTGTAAAGTGCATAGGTTCCTCGTTTTACTGCGTTGGCCTGTTGAAATACAGTACAGTGCAATGTAAATGGCTTTTATGATGTTATTAATGCTTTATTAGTTCACCAAACCACCGTATGATATTTCATGGCTAAATGGCTAAACGAAAACTGCTAGGTGGTAATATGGAGGCAGAAAGTGAAGGAGTTAAAGAGGACCAGCAGTCTTTAGTACCGTCTGCAATGGTTAAAGTTTTCTCTTCAAAGAACGATTGTTTGTAAAGCTTACAAGTTCAAAATCCTGCTGACACTCGCTTGCTCCAGTGAAACTTAATATTTCAACCGTTACAAATGGTATTCAGAGACGGTTGGTAGTTGGTAGTTCATAGAATTTTACCGTATTAATATAAATATTGTACTGTAATGGAAACTTTTATAATTATGCAAAGTACATGAAGCCAAAAGGCATTTTCAACCCATATGTATATCCAGAATAGGGTAGACATTTTGAACAGATAAAACAATAAACTGAAGTAGCATAAGACAGCGGCAAAGTGGAAGACGTATGATAACCAACAACATCTGGTACTTGAAAGTTTTGATGCTTTTAACACCTCGGCATAATACAGTAAAGACTGGATTTGTAGAAATTGGTCTGCGGAACATTGCTGGGGCCAGGGAGCCAATTTAGCTCTGGTCAGACAGGTTGGACAGCAAGATGATATAAAGGGAAGTAGAAGGATTAAAAGTAGTTGCAGTTGCGGGCCAAATATCTTAACAGCCTAGATATAATAGTACGAGTTAAGAGATGAACTGTGGAAAATTACGTTAAGCTAATAAAGATAATTTTGGACAATACCTTTTGTTGGGTCTTGTAAAGTAAAAAAATATATATCTATCTTATGGTAATAGGAAGGAAAGTTTTAAACCTCGGTGATATTTTTTTGTACAGCGTAGAAAAACAAACATTGATAAACCTCAGTGATATTTTTTTTGTACAGCGTAGAAAAACAAACATTGAATTTTTAGAGGTCTCTCCAACTTACCTTGAAGCAATAAAGGATAAAACTTTGCTGCTAAAGTATGAACTATACTGAGCATGTAAGCTACATGAAGCTGGTACAGTGAATATTTTGATAACGGTATGAGATTTGTTAGGAACCTGTTGTGGGGGGTAGATCGAAAGGGAGGCAGAGAATTAGAAAACAAGATAAGTTTTAGGATGATTTGGAGAGAGGTGGTTTGGTGGAAGAGGATGCCTTTGACAGAAGGCATTGGAGGGGGGCTCATCAAGCAACTTACCCCCTAATGTAAGGATAATGGGGGGAAAGAAGAAGAAATCGGCTATTGTGATTTTTAATATGCAATGACGGTACTACAAATCTGCAAGTTTTTCTTGGGAAAGTAAATATCTACTTGAAAGAGTTTTTAAAACTTCATACTAATTTTTATCATTTTAAATCCAAGCGCCGTGCTGTGAAAGAAGAAAAATCCAGAGCTGAGGAGTGGACCAGATAGATCTTGTAACACATAAATGGTAATAAAAACATCTTTTATGTGAGACTTGTATTTTTATGAAGATCAACACATATCTAACTAAAGGGGCACTCGGTAGAGCGCAGACCTCTGCCGCGGCAGCTTATTTCTCGACCTTTTGCTTAACCTTGACCTTTGACCTAAACGTGTAAGTGGCGTGGATTTTCATACACTCAAATACGAACCAAGTTTAAAGTCTCTGTGTTGACATTTTGCATGACCATGACCTTGACCTTCCAAAATTTAATCATTTCCAGCTTTTTACATAACAGCTAATCCCTTCCAGTTTCATTACTCTACAATTAAAATTATGTCCAGGAAGCTGTTCATAAACAAACACACACACAAACAAGGGGGCTAAAACATAACCTCCTCATTATTTCGTTGGCGGAGGTAATAAAACTGTAAGTGTGAAATGTAAGAGTCAATTATGGATATTTAGGTAAAGGCACTGAATCTGCTTTGAACACTATAGACTTGCCTCTTTGATAAAACTGGCTAAGAACCTTAAGATAGTTTTGAAGAAGAATGTGGAATGTACTGCACTCCATATTGGAATAGACAAAATTATGTTAATGAGAGAACTAATGGGATGGAGAGAGGTATTTTTGCCTCGGATTGAAAGAAAAAATAATTATCCGATGGTTAATAGATGAGTAAATTTTATACCTTGCTGATAATTCAAAAATTGAATTTATAGGAGATGGTTCGGACGCAAAACAGAAGTTCCATAAAAAGTTAAAAGAAGACATAACCATATGCTTGTCCCTGTAAAAGTTCCTTATTGGTTTGGATTATAGTAGTATTCAGAAGTAGTTCCATTGGATTAAAAATTCAGTTGGTAGCAGACTGTTGGCGGTAGCTGGCCTCAAGGAATTTTATTTGAAAGAATAAATAGGGGCATGAAAATTAGAGTTTGGTGGCAGGGTGGAAATAACCAAAGAGTGAACGGAAAGATGGTAGAAAGTAAAAAATTGTCTTATTAACGGTGTAAAAAATCTTCAAGTACAGTACTGCCCTTGTTGGCAGTCTACCCCTCTTAAGATCCCATATTGATAAAGAGACATAACATAGAGAAGAGAAATTGGGTCTTAGATGAAATTGTCTTTGATTCGGTCCAATGGATACAAAAACCATCTGTGCACAGGGAGTCCAATGCCTATTGTAAACATTCGGGTAACCACAGGCAGTGCGTGATGGTTGGCAGGCCTGGCTGAGGGTTGTTCGCAAAGTCCGAACCACCCATTGGTTCGTTGCCTACCGCTATTTCACTGTCTTAAATTTCTAGGTGTCATAGTGATTCATGCATAGAGGAGGTCCTCGACTTGCCGACATTTGACTTGCAAACATTCGTAGATACAAAGAAATCCAAATGCAAATAGTAAAGATAAGATAAAGAAATACGGTAATAAAACAATATTATATCATTCAATACAGTAAGCAAAATGACATTTGTAATAAACCTGATATCCATTTCATATGAAATCGGACTATTTGTTGGAAGTCATAGGCATGGAATTCAGAGTAGGCCTACTAAGGCCAAAATGCAATAAATTTCGACTTTCAAACAGCTTCTTAGAACCAATGAAGTTTGTAAGCCGAGGACCTTTGTATATTGCACGGATAGTTTTTTACCACTTGTACATATAGTTTTAAGTTATATGTGAAGGAATATTTTCTACCTTTTCTCTCCCTGTATACCTTTAGGCTCCAATTTCTTTACATTCCTTTTAAGAGTTTCCATTATGGATTCTGGGCTTGTTGCATCTGTCTTTAGGGCATCATTTATATCTGAGCTTTTTCTTTTTGTCTTTCATCCCCTCGTGTTGCACGAGGAAACCATCTTGATCTTTTGATACCTCTGCTTGTTTTCCATCCTATCACCTTCAAATTAGAGTACCAGTTTCAATTTCATGTAAGCTACAAGACCAGTATGTTAACGTAAAGGAATGACAGTAAAATTGAATTACTTTAGTTTGATATTTGTTTTTAAAAAATGTCTAAATTCCGAGAGAAAGTATGACAACGGAAAGTGGAAGGATTAGTTTCCTATCAAATTCTCAACTTGGGAAATTCAATAGAGTGTTTAGGATGAAGTAGAAGTTTTCAGTGATTTTTTTGTTTGTCAAATATTTGTCTGAAGGGATGAGGTGTTAATATCTATGTTAAGCCGTCTTGGATGTTCAGGAAGTGTTTCACAGTAGTGTAACCAGCCCTAATAAGTGCCTACAGTACGAGGCAGAGATCTCGTTGATATTACATAGTACTGTTTTTTAATCAGTCCAGTGGGTCACCTTTAGCTGAAAGATTTGATTTTAAAATCTGTATGAATGTTGAAATAATGCTAATTTGTTGTTAATAATTCTTTGACGAGTCAGTTATGTGGTAAGGTTATGTAATACCACCATATTGTCTACAATGTGTACAAGGCAAAATAGCTAATGTTATCTTTAAAGATTGTTTTACTCCGTTTCTTTAGTTGGTAATTTATTCTATATCTTCCTGTAAAATATGCTACATACAAAGATTTTCTAAAGGAGGAATAAATTGAAATGTACTACTTAATTTCTCTTGTTATTTATAGCCTCATTCAGGCAATAACTGTGATTTGCTCCTGTTTATGAGTATGGTGATTTATCTCAAACCAATGTATTTCATTTTTGTTAGCTAGGAACATTAATAATGTTTTAATAACTTTATTTTATCGCTGTATTTTGTTGTAAACGAGAAATTATAGTTTGGCTAATTAATTATAATATAACTTATTTCTTGGTAGATATGTTGATATAATTCAGACAAGATATTCCGTACAGTAAATGACAAAAACATCTTTCTCTTTGCAGATACTCGCCGAGCCTCGTCACCGCCGACGACGACGACAAAGAACAGATGTCCATATCTGCAATTTTTGCTCAAGAGGAGGAGAGCCAGAATTTTACACCCACGACGCAAGCGCCCTCGCAGACGAGTTCCCAGCCGCAGCAGTCGATATCGGCCATCTTTGACTCCTTTCTCGCTCCTCCCCCCGAGACGCCGCCCCCACAGACCCACCATTCTGGGCCACCCCACAATCATGAACAGCAGCACGGAAACAGATTCCCCCCAATGCCCCCGCATTTCCACATGGGTGGTCAGCCCCCTCCACACGGTATGCCTCCCGGTGCCGGACCACCTGGTATGCCTCCCGGCCCTCCTGGTACTGGTCCACCTGGAATGCCTCCCGGCCCTCCCGGCACTGGTCCACCTGGAATGCCTCCAGGCCCTCCGGGTACCTGTCCACCAGGTATGCATCCTGGCCCTCCAGGTACTGGTCCACCTGGTATGCCTCCTGGCCCTCCAGGTACCGGTCCACCAGGCATGCCTCCAGGCCCACCTGGTATGATGCATGGTCCTCATGGTATGCCACCTGGCCCTCATGGTCCTCCTGGAGGGCCAGGTGGGGGCCATCCTCCCCCTTGTGGACCTCCGGGGCCATACTTCATGCGTCCTCCTCCCTTCCAGAAGTTTCCCCCTGGGCATGGAAACCACCCTCCTTATGGTCCTCATTTCAATCCAGGGCCTGGAAATAAAATGCACCGACCTTTCCGACCAATGCTACGTTCTAACGCCCCATATTTCCATAACAAGAATAAACATTCAAATATGATGAAATCTTACAACACTCACCAGTCCTATTCACAAGAGAACGACGAGTCGTATGCCAGCTCGGAAAGTATAGTCTCGACGACGACCGAGACGGTCCACAGTGAAGTGGCTTCATCCGTAGAGGCAGATTCAACGGCAGTTGCTCCGGAAGTCTCGTCATCTCTGGAAGTCGATGCAGCCTTGCCGTCCGAAGCGCCGAAAGAGGAAGAGGCGGAAACTGGAGCTTCTGAGGGAGCAGGGGATGGGTCTGAACCAACCGTCCCTCCTGGCACAAGCGTAGTCCCATCAATAACAACAACAGTAGCTACAGAGTCGGAAATTGCTCAGGCAACCCAATCCGAAATCAAGTCGGCAGCAGACGGTGGTGTTGAAAGCAATGCAAATGAGACCGTCGTGAAACCAGTGAAGAAAATTATGCCCAAAGTACTAGGGAAGCACGGCGCCAAAAAGAGGCTTCTTTCGTACTCGGGGAAGTTGAATGCATTTTCATTGTCAAAACTTTCAAAGCAGACCACTGCCACCACCCTGGAGGAGGATGAGGAAAGTGCCGAGAAGAAGAAAATCCTAATCCAAGCAAAGAAGAAGAAGAAGGAGGAAAAGATGTCCTCGATCGAGCAGATTCGTAACGAAGAGTCGCGCATTAAAGAGGCTTTGGGCCTGAAAAATGTCCTGTTTAGTCCCTATGGGCCTGGTTTAGCCCCACTTGCTAAGCTCCTAGATAATCCTGAAGAACTTAGGAAATTTGAAGATCGAGGAAAGCAAGCAAAGATAAAGTTAGAGGAGTACGAAGTCCGTTCAAGACTGCGTGGGAGGGAAGAGAAGAAGAAGGAGAAAATGGAAAAAGAAAGGAAAGTCAAGGAGAAAGAGGAGAAAGAACGTGACAGAGACAAAGAAAACGACAAAGGCGAGGACGAGAGCAAAACTGAGGATGCCAGTAATGCCGACGAAGAGTCCAAGACCGAAGCTGCTGCTAAAGTAGAACAAGAAGAAGCAAAGAAGAAGAATATTGTGTTGCCCAAGACCTGGAAAGAATATAATGCTGAGAATTATGATCTCGACAGCTTGAAGCAAGCCATAAGAGAGGCACAGAGGAGACGCCGGTCTCGCAGCAGAGAAAGAATTCGGTCTCACGGCGGTTACAGCCGAGACAAGAAAGATTCCAGGGATGAGGAAATAGACAATTATGGCATGCAGAATGAACCTATATATCCCGTGAAACTGAAGTCTCTGAATGGAATGAGATTACAGTACCCAGGTAAGATGGTGCAGTACACCAAGGCGCGACCCTGCGTTTCGTACGGCATCAACTACCATCGATTCAGCGCTCACTTTTCGTCTCGGAACGAGATAAGGATGAAGGAATCTCCTGAGATTTGGGAGATCATCGAAGACCTGTGGTCTGCAAAGCCGGTTTACCCTCGTCGCAACAAGAAACACAAGGGTAAATTATCGCGGAGTTGGTTTGCAGAAACTCTGGAAGGAAAGTCTTCATCTAAGGCTAAGACTGCTGAGGCAGAGCAGAAAGAGGAACAAGCTCCAAAATCTAAGTCGGAAAAGAAATCCAAAAAGTCTCACAGTCGCCGCAAGTCGGCAGCGAAGAATGCCAAAGCTGCGCCGGAGGCTAAAGTAAAAGAGGCCGAGGAAGAAGAGGTGCCACAAAACTCTACCACAAAGTCGCGATGGGATTCGGACAACGAGGAAGGAGAAGAAAAGGGTCCTGACTTGGAAGGAGAAGTTGAAGTAGTGACCACGCCATCCAAGTCTGAGAATGTGGACGACATGGAAGATACCGTCAATCCAGAGGAAGGCGAAATAGTTTCATCGGATAACACGAACAACGTGGACGCCGTAGAAGTCCCCGAACCGGGTAAGGCTTTCCCAGAGGGACTCAATGAAGAATACGAAGCATTTTTGGAGATTCTTGGAGGAGGCGGGTCAGAATCGAAGGAGAACCCCGAAGAGAAAGGAGAAGGAGAAGTGGAAGAAGAGGAGGAGGAGGAGGAGGGTGAGGATGCGCAGGAAGAGGAGGCTCTTCTTGATGCTCCTGAAAAAGAAGAGGATGAATTGGAAGAGGGAGAGGAGGGATCATACGTAGAGGAGTCGGAGGAAGAAGATAAAGAGAATCGGGAAGATGTACAAGAAATGGATATGTTAGAGGAGGGAGAAGAGGTAGATGAAGAAGATGAGAAAGAGGAGGGGGAAGTGGACAAGGAAACAGAGGAAAAACCAAATCAGGAGAAAAAGAAAGACAAGAGTGAAAAGAAATTGAAAAAGCAAATGAAAAAGGCCAAGAAGAAACAGAAGAAGGCTAAGAAAAAGGCTAAAAAGAAGGGTAAGAAAGTAGTTAAAAAGAAAAAGGTATCCAAGAAAGAAAGCAAGAAAAACGACCGAAAGGCAGATGATCCTGACATGAACGACGAGAGCGACTCCTCGATCGTTCACGTGAAAGACGGCGACATGGGAGGGCACTCGCAGAGGAAAAGAAGATACTCGGGAGATAGCAGGGATGGGAGTGAAGAAAGACGTCGGGATTATTCAGGTAGACGAGACTCCGGCGATAGGAGTTCGCCGGAGAGAGAGCACATGGATCGCAGGAGGAGAGACTCAACTCCAGACAGGAGAGGCGATTACGACAGGCGAGGTTTTGATGACAGGAGAGACTTCAATTATCACAGGGAAGGTCGCGGATATTTTAGGGGCAGGGGCGGTGACTGGCGGAGAGATGATTTCGGAGATCACAGAGGAAGATTCAGAGGCCGCGGGGGTTACGAAAGACGTGGCCGAGGGAGAGGTTTCATCAGAAACTTCCATTTCAGAGACAGAAGGGGGAACTTCAGAGAGAGAAGAGTTGATTACGAGGAGAAGAGAGACGATGACAGGATGTACGAGAGGAATGAAGACTATGAGGATTACGAGGTGCATCGAGAATTCATCCGAGAAAAGAGATATGAAAGAAAGGAGGCTCTTGAAGAAGGCAGGGATCTTCGCAAGGAGAGGCGAGAGAGAGACTTTGGACGGAGGAGGGACAAGAACAAAGACATAGATGTGGAGGACGTTCTTTCGTGTTCGCCCGCCAGAACTATATCTGACGAAAGCGACGACGACATAAAATCCGTCGAGCATATCCCGGACGATGATGCTTCCGTAATTGAAGACAAAAAAACCGACTCTCCCCGGTCGAGAAGAGAAAAGCGATTGCCATCTCCAGCACCTTCTCCATCTCCGTCGCCAGAATCTTCTCCCGAGAGAATGAGAAGATCCAATGAGAATTTGTCTGAAGATGAAGAAGAAAGAGGGAAATCTAAGAAAAGAAGAGTTTGGGATGTAGAAGAATCCACCAGCCAGTCTTGGAAATCCAAGGAATCCTCACCTAGCCATACTATTGAAGACCTCGAGGAAGAGGAGAAGACATCCATGAGTACAAGGTATCCAACCAGTGACACCTCCGGGTACTACGACATAAGTCCTACGTCTAGCCCGTCGCCGGAACCAGATTCCAATGAACTGAATGAAGGTAGATCATCAAAGAAGAAAGGGAAAAGTAAAAAGAATGTAGAGATAAAATTAGATGATATTCCCTACCCTCCCGGGGGTCCCCCGACTAGCAAGGAGAATGACCTCGAGAAAAAGGTTCTTAATGCAAGCGACCGATATAGTCCTTCCAACATGTCTGTGTCTGCCAGTCCAACTTCTTCGTCCCCTTACAACTCCCCTCGTTCCCATTCTCCAGGTTTGGAGATTCCCCTTCCTCTGCCTGTACAAAGCATCCCTGTCCCACCTGTAAAACGGACATCCAAGAGGGAACCTCAGTCCGAATTGAAAGGAATTTCGTTGCCTCCAGCAGGAATACCCCTCCCATCCAGTCCTCCACACGATAGTGATCCGGCCGACGTTCATGACCTAACAACAACTATGCCAGTCCCTGCTGCAGCCCCTGTTTCACTCGTCCATCCCCCTTCCTTTTTACTAGACAAAATCTCGGCACCAGCACTAGGGACTTCCACATTTGTGCCTGTATCAGGAGCTTCGGTTCCTCCACCCGTACTCCCAGCTGTATCTAGCAGAAAAGACTCGCTAACAAGACCTTTCGACCAGGATAGCATGGACACTGCTTCCGCAACTGCGGTGTCTGATTCCGAATCATACGAACCAGAGGTGAGAGGTTCTGAGCCTGAAAAATCTACAGAGGTTCCTACTAAGTGGATTGAGAAGAGTGCCGACGAAGGTCCCCCCGTTGACGAGGTCGCGAGTGAAGACAAGATTAAGAGTAACAGATCTATGCCCATTACGTTCCGCTTAGGCGGGATAAAACAGACGGCCATTAAGAGACTCCAGAAGGCTTCTGTGTTACCCGAATTTGATCATGACGAGGAGGAGGAGGAAAAATTAGCTTTAGCTTTAGGTCGAGATGATGATGATGATGAAGACAAGGTAGAGATTGGTGGAGAGGATACCAGGACTGAAGAAAGGAATTCAAAAGAAGGTTCTGAGGTGGGTCAGCCTAGTAAATCTCCACCAGGGTCTCCAAAAGTAAGAGATTCAGTGAGTAAAGAGAGGTCTTCGGACGCCTCCAAGGATTCAGAGCAGTCAAAACACTCGAGGTCACAATCTATAGAAAAGAAATCCCCACAAAGAAGTAAATCTCATTCCCAGAAGGACTTGACGCCTGAAAGAAGTGTTTCTCACGAGAGGAGTAAGTCACCCAAAAGCACCAAGAGTCAATACAAAGGTAAATCTCCCACCAGGAACAGGTCCCCCGTAAGGAGCAGGTCACCGCAGAGGAATCGTTCTCCCAAGAGAAACAGGTCTCCCAGAAGAACAAGGGACTCGAGATCACGTAGTTGGTCACCAAGAAGAATGGGAGGAAGGCGTTCTCCTCCTAGGAAGCGACGAGTCTCTCCCGAGTACAGAAGATTCCGCGGTAGTCCCGAAAGGGGGGGCCGAAGACGAGAATTTGGAAGTCCACGGAGAACCGGCCGTTGGCCACGTGATGGAAGGTCACCTCCTCCACGCACAATTGGGCCAAGGAGTGGCAAGGATAGAAGGTCACCCAAAAGATTCAGTCGTAGTCCCTCTCCTTTGAAAGGAGATAGATTCGCTAGTCCAGACTCAAGACGCAGTGGAACTCCAGAGAAAGGACACGCTGCAGGCTCTCAGGGGCCAAGAACACCCGAAGGGGACAAGGATAACACAGCCCGCTCCCCCTTACCTCGTATAGGTTCTCCCCAGAGGGAACGAGAGTTTCGCGGCAGCTTTAGAGAGAAAATAGCGAGTAGGAGCCCTGAAAGGCCTTTGTCTCCTGGGTCAATTAGTCGACGGCCTTACTCTAGTCCACCAGGAGGCCATAAGATCAGAAAAGATTACAGGTCAAGTCGTAGTCCAGGGTCTAGGAGTCCCGAAAGATGGGCTCCTCCTCCTCGGCGGCACAGTCCAGGAAGGAGAAGTCCTAGCTGGAGCCCAGGAAGACAAAGGCCAGGCAGCCCCGGTTGGAGAAGTCCGTATAGAAGCCCTGATGGTCGTGCGAGGTATTCCCCAGGAAGAGACAAAGGGAGTCCCGGTCGTCGTTGGAGCCCAGTACGGTCTAGGTCTCCGCGGAGATCTCCTTTTCGCAAGTCTCCTCTACGTAAGTCTCCTCTACGAAAGTCGCCTTTACGAAGGGGTCCCAGGTCAACCAGCAGGTCTCCTATTCGAAGATCCAGAAGCAGGAGTCCTATTCCTATTCGTGGATCAGGTAGTCGGTCTCCTGGTCGAAGATCGCCTTTAAGAAGATCTCCAAGGTGGTCAAGATCTCCTCCAGGGAGGATTTCACCTGGTAGAAGGTCCCCAATAAGAAGGTCACCTGGAAGAAGATCACCCATAAGATCTCCCATAAGAAGATCACCTATCCGGAGATCTCCTCTTCGTAGATCACCCGGACGTAGATCTCCGCTAAGAAAGTCTCCTCGAAGATCTCCTCGTAGTTCTCGATCTCCGAGCAAAGACTTCGATTATGAACGTCATGAAAGAGGTGGGTGGAGCAACTGGAAATGGGAAAAAGACATCGGAGATGAACATAAAGACACAGAACGCTGGCCGGTTCGCCCTCCGAGTCCCAAGGATGTCCCAGCACACGACAAGTACTACAAGAAGAAGGGCGACCGTAAGGAGGGGACTTTGAAAATCGACGCAGATTCTACCATTAGCGATTCCGAGCTCACCATAAAGAAAGAACCAGTAGACTCCGCGTCACCGTCTCCCCACAACTCGCCACGCCGGCTTTCCCTAGACGAACGACTCCAGCAAGAACACGGAGTTAACATTGAAGATCGTCCAAAGAAAAGACCACCACCTCCACACTCGCAGCCACCAATGTACAATTGGGGATATCAAGCACACCCAGTTCAGGTCAGATATGTCACAGAGTTTCTGTATTTTATATCTCAGAATAGTCTAGGGATTCAAGTTTAATGAAAAACTGATCATATACCCTTTTGTTGATATTTTGATGTTAATTCACGAGTCATTTATACAGTTTATGTCTTGTAGGGCAGTTATAGAATTTGATAAAATATTAGTGAATGATTACGCAATTTATATACTTGAAAAAGCGAGTTGTAGAATTTGATAGTATATTAATGAATGTATAGGTATTATTTAATGTATGGTCTAATTAATACACAATTATAAAACTTACATTCAGGAATCATACAATTTATTTAGTCAGCCGCATAATCCTTATGTATTTTTTCTTCTTAGGTCCACCAGTTCCAGTACGCTTACGAAGGAAGCAGTGAAGGCGTTCCCGGCGAAGGAGGAGCTGCCGAAGGCTCGTCGAGGGTCATTCAGGTCGGTAACATGTTGCAAGTCCTTCCCCAAGATCCGGCGACCACGAGTGCGCCCCAGTCGATGATTGTTCAGCAGGTCCTGCCCCAGGAGCCCAGCACTGCCGCCACTCCTTCGCCCATGATAGTCCAGACGGGAAATGTTATTCAGGTAGATATATTTGATATTAACGTTGTATCAAAAAAGGGATTTTGACGAAGGAAAAATCTATTTCTGGGTGAGGAACCTGTGTCGCCCAGTGAAATGCTCCTTAAAGCACCATTTCTAAGGTATAAATACGGCTAAATATACCAGAGAAAAAAGTTGCATGGAATGCCAGGAATAAACCCAGCTCACTCACTCTATTTGAGCGTCGGTATAGTAACTGGGGCGTGTTAGAACCACGACCAGAGGTCCCTCACCAGTTAGTCCTCTCCTTCCTCAATATCCCCCGATACTACGAGGTGCCGTTCTACATCTGACTACTGCCCTCTACTACGAATACCCTCCTCCCAGCCCTACCACTTCCCACGTTTCTTCCCTCATTCCTTTCTACCACCAGTGAGACTCAGAGTTTGAATTTTATGGCTTTCAAGTTATCATCATTACCGTTGGTTTCTCGGTTTAATTTTACGTGGTTTGATGCCCACCAAGTTGTTTCGACAGTCCTCACCTGTAATTCCTTCTGATCAAAATCTTGATATAAATAAATTCATATTTCTCTGAGCCTTCCAACTATTTAGCCTTCTGCCATTATCATCATTGTGATGTTGGTTTTCTTCTTTAAGAAGTCTCTATAATTAATTGTCTTGTGCAAATTTTGTTTAGATGTATGTAAGATATTTTCTTATCTTAAAATTCTAAAACAAATTAGACTCCAAGTTCACATATCAATCCTGTTTTATTCAATATATGTTCTAATTTTTATTTAACCTGAATTTAGTGACCCTGTAGTAACAAATATTCTCTCCTTTTTAATGTCGTCCTGTCTTAGCTTGATGCATCATGTATTCTTCCTCGTTTGTTCTCATACATTCTAAGCGTAAGGAAGCTTGCTCAATGTAGGTCTTGTTATCCTGAGTTTCCTTGAAAGTGTTTTATTGGAACTTTGATTGTGATCTTTATTATGACTTAACTAAGGGAAATGGTTAATAAATCTTCTCTTCTCAGAACTTATTCTTCTGGTAGAGTAAAATGGCAAGTGTTTCTCTCTTTTTTTTTTTTTTTTTTACCAAGGAAATTAATTACCTTGATAGACGTACGATATATAATTCAAGAAATAAATTAAAATTTAGTGTTCGGTCAGATATTGTACGTCATCCAATCGTTTTACTCTTGACTTAGTCATTATTTTATTATAGTACTTGTCAATTTTTTTTTTTTACATTACATGACTTAGATTTACAAAGGGTTGTGTATTGCCCCAAAGAACGAAATGTAATATGGTTAATTACTTCCAGTTATACATATTTCAAGTGTTGTCATTTAGGATTATTAGCCCCTAATAAGTCCATTTTCATTCCAGGTGGTACCAGCCGAGAATATGCAAATGTTGGGAACAGACGTCATCTCGGGAATCCCAGTGTCGAACGGTGGAGTGATGGGAATGGGAGGTGTAGTGCAAGTTGTGACGGGAGGCGTGATGGGCATGGCCGGTTCCTCGCCTACCCCCGTGCCTCCCCCAGTCACTTCAAAAAGCAATACTACCTCGAGCAAGTCGACCATCGAGGATACGGCAGCCGCCGTTTCTTCGGTGTTGTCTAGCCTGTCCTCCATCCAGTTACCGGGCGCTTCGGTCTTGACGTCGACGTCTGTTGGCCAGCTGCCTCCTCACTCTCCCTCCGTGACGCAAGCGAACTCGCTGACCTCCAGCACCGTCACTCCCTCTACGTCGACGCACGCAGCAGGGCTGCCAGTAGCGCATTTGATCTCCCTCTTACAGCAGGTACGTTCGTTATGAAAGGGTTTACTTCAGTAGCTTTTGCAAATGTTTTGAAACTTGAATATTTTTTTCCCCAATACACATACAATATCCCCATCTTATATTTGTTATTTTTTTTATATTGTTAGTAAGACGAATGTAGTATACAAATTTCTGCTGGTATTGTGTGTGTAATTTGTAACGAGTACAAGTTTATATTTTATATCTATTTTTCTCTATTATGAGCATAGATTTGCTAAAATCTACAAAGATCTTCAACTTGATGGAATAGATCAGAAAACATTTCAGAAACATAACAGTACAATGCTGATATAATTTAACATCAAGTATTCATGGAATCATTAGTTATGATGCCCAGATTCTTTTACAAGTAGTATATTTTTTTTCACATGTAGAAAATGGTAGCGATACATGGAAGCATTTTTGGTCGTTCTTTTTCCTTAATTATTGGAAAATTCTGAATAAGTTTTGCTTAGTAATTTGGATATGTTTTATTGCTTCATTTCATAATAACCCTTTCATTTCTAAACATTGGGTTTCCCTACTTTAGAGCAAGGTGCTTAATGTGTTAAACCTTCATTCTCGTTTATCTTGTGCATATTCTCTTTGGAGTCCCCATTTGTTCATGTCCTCTTTCTGAAATGTTGAATAACAAACCTGCCATTTCATTTTAACGCGAGCTGTGATATGTATGATTTACAAAGATTTATTTTAATTTTATTGAACTACGGGCACCCAGGCTCATGATCTGAATGGAAGTGTAAAAAGTCACGATAAGTCTGAGGTTTGTTGAGTACAAGTTATGTTAGTTTCATATATCACTTTCTTTTCCTTCCAATACTTGTGGGAGAAGAATTTTTATAACTGACAGATGCAACAAAGGATAATATTATCTTCATCTGTTCACGAGTTATTTTATTTGTTCTGCTTTTGTGTTTTTCATAAACGATGCGGTATTGGCATTGTGTGCTTCTTTGATTTTTATCACTACTTAAATAAGCATTTTGAAATGAAGACTCCCACAGGCCCCTTCATTAAACTGTTTCTGGCAGCTCTAACTTTATATAGTATGTCAGTTAGCTGTCACTTGGTAAGATGTTACTCATTCAAAGAAATTGTAATTTCTTGGGTCTCACTGCCAAGAAGCACTTCTGGGATATGCTATTTTGCAGCCTTTTCCTTCGCTATCCTGGCCTTGCCTACTTCATTGGAGAACTAGAGGGGCACTCAGTAGAGCGCAGACCTCCGCCGGCGCAGCTTATTTCTCGACCTTTTGTACTGGTTGTGGACATATTGCTCATCCTTGACCTTAAAATTTGGTCTTCCAAAATTTAATCATTTCCAGCTCTTTCTATAACCATTTAAAATCCCTGCAAGTTTCATTACTTTCAGATAAAAATTATGGCCATATGATTGATGACCAAAATTTGACCTTTTGCCTGACCTTGACCTTGGACTCAGTTTTCATGCTTGAGCCTGTAAATATCACGAGGATTAACTTCTGATCATTTCGATATCTCATCCTTGCTGTTGTATGATGCTATGGAGGTACTGGGCTCTCTTCCGCATCTAAATCATGGTTCTGGCGGTTTGTTTCATTCATGAATTGTATTGGAAAATGGTCTTTGGATGCAAGACATATTTTTTCATTATAAAGCTATTGTCAATTCTTTTTAGTGAGGCAGATTTGCACCGACTCACAGGGGGTGCCCTTTTAGCTCGGAAAAGTTTCCCGATCGCTGGTTGGTTGGACAAAATAATTCTAACCAATCAGATACCAGGAAACTTTTCCGAGCTAAAAGGGCACCGCTGCGAATCGGTGCAAATGTGCCTTATTAAAAAAAATTGAGTATAGTTCCTGTTACACCACAGAATGGATGTGATGCTTAGAGCCACATGAAGCTGTAGGCATTTACAGTTGGGATGTTATAGCTTGTTACAGCATTTTGGATGTCTCTTACTGACGAAAGGCAGCTAAGGATTAATGGTGTTGTAAAACATTTTATTTACAAAATATCATACAGTACATTGTATTGTACTGCTTATGTAATCATACAGTACATTGTATTGTACTGCTTATGTACAACATTTGTTTTGATGAATGAGGAAGTATTGAATTAAAAGCTCAAGATAGAGAAGACTGGCGAAATCTAACCGAGGCCCTTTGCATCAATAGGCGTAGGAGATGATGATGATGATGACAATAACAATATTGTATTGTGATTCATCATTGTCCTTATTAGTACTTCATCATTACTGCTCGTTTTATTTTGTTAAAACCTAGCAAGATATGATGAATGCGTATGACATTGAAGGTTGAATTCTCACAGGAAGCTTTTTAACCCAAGCCCTTGTCTGTATGCAGTCATGATGTTTTGGTTGCAGTACCACTCTACTGTAATATATACTATTCTTGTTGCATTAAAAAGCATTTGTTAATGTTATATACTTCAGATATGATATTTTCATGATAATTTCTTCTCTACTAAGTATATCACTAACCCATTATATCATTAAACTACTACCCGACTTTCAAGTTCTGGTCCTCGTTTATAAGTAGCATAATTGCTGCCTTTTCTCCTCTAATTCTCTTTGTCATTTAATTTGACTTTAACTTTCTCTTGTCATAAGATTTTTAATCAAAACTTTTCTGGTTTTATGCATCTTATATTAATTTCATCTGTTTGCTCATACAGTATATATTAATTTTTGAAAGATAAAATTTAGATACCTTTATTGTCCTGAACAAAATATATATATATTTTTTTTTTTTTTTTGAAATATAGTACTGTACAATATCAGGGCATTGTTTTGTATAAATATAGTTTTTTTTTCATTAAATTTGTTAATTGTTATTTTTTTGAGAAAACAGGGTTTTCAATTTCCTATTCATAAATGAAAGGAACATAGCCCTATTATCTTATATTTGTCCTTATTATTTTTGATTTTGTGAATAGAAAACTCGACCTTTATAGAAAACTAAAATTGAAGTATATTCATTTTCTAATTGCTGTTCATTGTACATGTAAGCCTAATTTTGTGGTGAGAAAACTCAACCTTTAAAGAAAACCATAAAAATGTGGTAGGATTTATTTTCTAATCGCTGTTTGTCATAGTCCTAAATCGTCCTTACGAGAATTCTCATCTGCGGACCTTTTTCAAACAGCAACAGATGGCTAGTGTCAGCGAATCCTCAGCGGACCAAGAGGCCAAAGCGGCCGCGAAGGAAAAGGCGCGCGAAGAAAGGAGAGAGAGGAAAGAAATTCGTCGCGTTGAGAGAGAAAAGAGGCGCGAAGCTCGGCAAAAGGACAAGTCTGGATCGCAGGGCAAGCGTAGGAGAGGCGGGAAGGATTCCTTCGATGGAGACGAGGACAATCAAAACTCGGACACTGAAGATGAAGTGTTGATTAGGGTAAGGTTTATCATCATCATCAGGTATTGCTCTTTGTATTACTCTAATTCAATTAACCCTTTTACCCCCAAAGGACATACTGGTACGTTTCAAAAACCTCATCCCTTTACCCCCATGAACGTACTGGTACGTTTCACAAAACTCATCCCTTTACCCCCATGGACGTACTGGTACGTTTCACAAAACTCATCCCTTTACCCCCATGGACGTACTGGTACGTTTCACAAAACTCATCCCTTTACCCCCAAAGGACGTACTGGTACGTTTCACAAAACTCATCCCTTTACCCCCATGAACGTACTGGTACGTTTCACAAAACTCATCCCTTTACCCCCATGGACGTACTGGTACGTTTCACAAAACTCATCCCTTTACCCCCATGGACGTACTGGTACGTTTCACAAAACTCATCCCTTTACCCCCATGGACGTACTGGTACGTCCTTGCAAAAAACTGCTATTTACATTTTTTTTTTTTTTTTGCATATTTTTGATAATTTTTTGAGAAACTTCAGGGGTTAAGGGTTGGTAAGTTCCAAATAGCCTGGGGGTAAAAGGGTTAATCGTACCTTGTAATCATCATACTAATATCATCTAAGCTACTGGTAAGTATTCAAATAGAATTTATTAAAAATCTGTTAATTCCAGAACTGTCATTATTAAAAATAATTTGGCTTTAAATGTTCCAAGTT
Organism: Palaemon carinicauda; assembly: GCF_036898095.1. NCBI lineage: Eukaryota > Metazoa > Arthropoda > Malacostraca > Decapoda > Palaemonidae > Palaemon > Palaemon carinicauda. The sequence continues at coordinate 152,309,128 of NC_090727.1, forward strand.
CAAAAGCCCTAAGGTTGTTGCAGTTATCGAAAGCAAAGGTCCCTAACCTTTTTTTGAAATCCTGTATCCTTTGGACATTTTTATAGATAACTGTGCGCCCCTAAAATTGAGGATAAAAAAGAGAAACTGAAATTTTTATTGTTAATTTTATTATTCAATCTCAATGCTGATTACATCATATATTTTTTAAAGTATTCTCTAAAATCCAATTTACCACTGGGGTTACATGTACCCCAAGTTGAGAATCCAAGCTAAAGTTTCAGAAGCATTGTATAGTATACTGTACATTCACCTTCTCTTACCAGGAGGCGATTTATGAGGTGCCGAACATTGGCTCGCCGGTTCCAGAGTACGAAATAATACAAGAGGAAGATGAAGAGGAGGATGAAGCCGAGTCTCTACTGAAGAAGAAGCGGCGCCTCCCCGTTCCTTTACCCCCGGCCGAAAAGGGTATTCTGATGAGCCCAAGCTACAGGTACGTTGAGGAAACATATTTTTTTGTATTTTTCATCACATAATGGATTTTTTTTATGTACGAATGAATAGCACATGATTCCTAGGGAAGATTCACTGAAAGGATAAACCCAATGTTGGGTTTTTGCGTTATCTATAAATAAAATAAAGTCCTGTCTCGGGATAAGAAACATATTTTGTTTTGTATTTTTCATCATGGAATGGATTTTTTAAATGTACAAATGAATAGCACATGATTCCTAGGGAAGATTCAATGAATTAATAAACCCAATTTTAGGCGTTTGCATTATCTAATAACAAAGTAGTCCTATCTCAGGATAAAAAATCCCGGAAAGAAGAGAATACCGAGCAATCCTACCTTTTCTTCATAGTTAAACTGCAGGGATTTTCCTCTTTTGCAGTTGCTTAACGATTTGTGGGCTTTTAGGGCCTAATGTCCAAGTCACACCCAACATTTTAACATACAAATCCTTGTATAAAAGTAGTAATGAACAAGCGTAAATTTTATCAAGCTGTGATCTTCCCAATTATGTGTCCAAGCTTAGTTTTTCTTCCCTTTTATTCAGCCAATCTCTTTTAAACCTTGGTTTGGAAAATCCTCCAATTGCTTTGCAGTAAATAAACAATACCTAAGAAAAGAAGATATCATTACTTGATATTTTGACTGATACATTACACAAAAGGATTATTTGCACACTCAGCATTTAAGTATCTTGCAATTTCTCAAAATTCAGTTCATTTTAAATATATTCTGCACAAACCATTGATACTATATTTAAAGCTGCTGAAAATTTACTGAGTTTACTTTAACCTTTTGTATAATTTTCTCAATGTAGATACCTTTCCAATTTCTTGCTTCCTATCATTGCAGATACCGAGAAGAGTACCACCCAAAAGCAGTGAAGTTTGCTGATGGTATTTTGCCAGGTGAAGGCACATCGCCGTCTGGTGGAGAAGAAATCCACTCGCCACCTCCCCCTGGAGGCGACAAACCCAAGGAAAAGAAACTCCGCAAGAAACGGAAGGTTAAAGTCAAAGTTATCAAAGAGGTGAGTAATACTGCTGTGGGTACAGTTACGATTTAAAAGTTTTGTATTTACGAAGACATTTTTTTCCGTTTGTTAAATTTAATTAAATTTCTTGAAATTAGACTTTTTGGGGGTCATTATATTCATTTTAATGTTGTTTCCTCTATTAATTATGATTGGCCTTTTTCATGTTGCTAATTGTCCCAGATGCTCCTAAAGAAAGAAAGAAAGAAAGAATGATAAACAAAGTACATGGGTATTTTTAAAGTTATAAGCAGCAAAAGTTAATATCAACCAATATAGCATTTTCTAGATGCTTTTGGAAATTATAATTTGATCTAATCTGATTTGAAATTTTAGCTTTTTAAGTACTGAATCTCTTTATTACTTATAAAGAACTGTACTGGAAACTTTGCTCTAGGTTTAGTGTTAGATTTTAATTTATTTGGTAGATTCAAATTTTGTAGTTATAGCTACTGTATAAAGCCTCTTCCATTCACTAGCAAAATGCAAGGGGGGAGGGGGGGGGTCCCCCACAGTTGTAGGTTGGTCAGCAAAATGCGAGATAGGAAGTGGGACTGAAGGTAAATAAAGACAAAAAGAGTTTGTGCAACTAGACCCTCTTCTAAGTAGAAAACTCTCCAATTCATTCCTTTGCTTGTGCTCAGAGGAAGGATTCTAAAATTTGTAAGAACATATAGTTCTGCACTAAGTTTTCTGGACAATGAAACCAGTCAAGGAGGAGACTGCCCTAGAATTTCTAAAGCAATCTCTTCTAGATCCAACTCCTCCATGTTGTACTAAAGACCATAGCATGAAAACTGCCACCAGAAGTTGGGCAAATCACAGGATAAGGTCTCCACTTCATTCCCTCGCAGGACAAAAAGCATCTTGACTAAGAAAATGTTTGCAACGTCACTCTAGTATGAGAATATGAATATAGCCTTTTTTTCTCTCTTTCCTCCTAGGGAACAGACTTTGATAAAGGTAAATTACCATACCGAGTAACTGTTCTATCTTAACTTTTCCCCCAGCCTCTGGTAGGTTCTTCTATGGCCACTGTTAAATGACTGTAACCTAGCCTTTCTCCTTTAACTCTAGTATAGGAAGTGGATTGAAGTCATACAATCTATAGGATGTTTTCTATTGAAGGACGCCGGCTTGTATCTGCGTAGGAATAAGTTATAAATATATTGAAGTAACTTGTATATTTCCAAACTGTACAAACCTGAGTCCTTTTAAAGTTATATTCCACACCTCATCCAGTCTGCAAGTCTTAAGTGATCTAAGTGTATTCTCAATGAACTGGCTGGGCTAAGGCTCAAGCACTACCTGCCAGTAGCTGTCGCCACTTCGTCATAAAGCCAAGCTTCCCATTAAAGAAATTTGGTTTATAGTTGGGGAAAAATAAAAATTACTTTTAAAAAATTTATGATTTAGCAAAATTTTATATGTTTATGGGATAAAATTCCAATCAGTGTTCAGTAATTCTGGTTATCTGTTTCACTCACTTTTTTTTTCTTTTTCTTTTACAGTACAAGGTTAATGACGAGAACGAAGACGCCCCACCCCCTCCACCCCCCGGTTCTCCTCCTCCATTAGCCGCCCTCAAACTGTACCCAGGATATACACACTACAGTTACACTGCTCCTGGAACAGTAGTAATATATGCCCAACAGCCACAGCAGACCTATGGTAAGTGACTATACGGACAAAGTTTATCGGATATATTTGTATAATTGGACTCTTAAGTACAAGGTGAATTAATTCTGCCTGCAGCCTTAATATGTGGAACCTGAGTTTGGTGTACCTCTTTAAATATATTGTGTGTGATGTGTTTAGACTACCGTCAAGTGGACACGATTGTTCTTTGTTGCCGATGCAAATATTTTCTTTGTATGAAACAAAATTGTAAAATTATGTAGTTTAAAAAAAAAATAAATGGAATTATACTACTGTGCTTCTACATCAATGATACATACCTAAAAAATTTCGTCAACTAAAGTTGGTCCTTAAAAACTGTCTACTTTACCTATGCTATATGCCATTATGTGGGTGAATTAAGTAGTTTGATTGTAGGAACAATCATTATTTAGTTTTGTATAGTTTTCTGAAAGAAGACATTGTTAAAAGCAGTAATCTCCAAGGTTTGAAAGTAGGATTTTTAAAAAAAATCCATTGAGTAAAGAATTTAATCTGAAATATTTTCATATTTCCCTCTGTATATATGCCAATGATTTTTCAGCCTATGCCTCTGGACAGACACAAGGGACTATGACCGTTCCAGGTGGAATGGTGATACAACAAGGAACTAACTCTCAACAACAGGCAGCCTTAGGGAGCTTGGGTGGCGTAACGCCAGGGGGAGTATTCCGTTACCCCGGCTATGTGTATACCACTGTCTATTCGGCTGGTCAACAGCTGCAGTATGTTCTCCCTAGTTCCTTGTCATCTCAGCCCACTACCTCGTCACCCCAAAAAGCGGGCAAGAAATAAAAAGTACAGGTTCTCTCTGACGAAAGCTATTACGGAGGAGACTCGGTGTTGTAAAATAAAAATTAATCACCTATGTAATAAATACGATGACCAACTTTATATTTTTTTGGGCAAGAAATAAAAGTACAGATAGATCCTATAGCGTTCTCTAGTTACGAAAGCTGTAAACGGAGACTTGAGGTGTTATGAATAAAATAATCGCCTGTGTAATAGATGCGATGACCAACTTTATATTTTTATTTGGAGATTCAGGATGTAAAAATGGTGAATTTTCTGTGGGTCTAAATGAAAATGAGTTGTATATACACTAGGTTACACTGATAAAGAAATAACTTTCTGTTTTAACGATGGCAAGAGTCTGAAACAGATTTTATAGTAGTACTTGGTTTGACGTTGGCAAATTATACAATGACTTTGCCTAATCTCAAAATATTTTGATACATAAAGCTTGGGCGTTACATTATCCCCTTAAAAACTTTAATGCATTCTACTTGAAATCAGTTACTATTGACCAAGCTTCAAGTGTAAAGCACATTTTTTGTAGCTTTTCGTAATTCACAGGGGAGAAAAGAACTTTCTTTTTTCTGTCTTCTCGGTTGTAATTTTAAGGGAGTTGCTTTGTGCAAAAAAGGTTTATTTTACTATGATATCTTTAACTTGGTGGACAAAACATTGGCTCGTCCTACTGTACAGTATTGATATTCATTCTAGTAATTAGAAGTGCGCCTAAAAAAATTGAAATGAGAATCAATTCTAGCCCAAAATTGGTATCTGTACAAAACAATTGTACCGTTAATTCATAATTTGTAGACTACTATATATTTCTGTGATAAAAAAGTAGTACATAGAAGAAGCAATTTAATGTGATTACTAGAAAAATCTTAAAAAAAAATATCTCCACAGACTTCTAATACTGAAAATTGGTTAATACATACCAGTATGTACTTAGTCTCATTACATTTGAAATCCTTATGGGATAAAATAGAAGAGAAACAGCCGATGAAGAGTAGGCTCGCAATTGGTTATGAGTTTTAAAACTGTAGTTGTTTTTATGCAGTTTCCTCGACAAACCAAGCGCACGTAAGGGCATTCTTTGACATACGAAAAGGAACACCGACAGCTTTTGTTAAATGCACGTTGCTAAAAGGAAAGTAATTGAAGTGAGATGGGTGAAAAATGTAAATATGTTCTTTTACTTTCTTAATGTATATTTTGTTTATTCTTAGACTTTTCTTAGTTCAGTTTGTATTTGTATAGATGTACATGAGCCATTTCTTATAATTTTTTTTATGCAGTGACTATTAGAATTTTTAGTTTTTAGTTAATTCTGAAGAATAATTTATGAATGTAACACAGTAAAATTTTTATTTCTGAAGAATTAAAAATATGATTTTTGATTAAAGGAGAATTTTTTTCAATTGTTTTCATTTTCATTTTCTTTTTAAGATTCCTTAACATTTGGAAAAAATGGAAAATTGTCTCTGAAAATGATATTCCACCTATGTTAACTTTATAATCAAATGCATTCTCCCCACCTCGTATGTGGGATGAGTTCTTAGACCGCTGTGGATATCAAAATTTACATTTATTAACCCTTTTACCCCCAATGGACGTACTGGTACGTTTCACAAAACTCATCCCTTTACCCCCATGGACGTACTGGTACGTCCTTGCAAAAAACTGCTATTTACATTTTGTTTTGCATAATTTTAATAACTTTATGAAAAACTTCAGGCATTTTCCAAAAGAATGAGACCAACCTGACTTCTCTATGACAAAAATGAAGACTGTTAGAGCAATTTAAAAATATATATTGCAAAATATGCTTGGAAAAAAAAAAATGCCTGGGGGTTAAGGGTTGGAAAGTTCCAAATAGCCTGGGGGTAAAAAGGGTTAAATAAATCACAGGAAGTGTAATACACCATATAGTGTATTTTTGTACGGACAGAAACTTACGTACTTCCACCTGTGCGAAGGTTTAATTCTCGAAGTATATGATTAAATAAAGCACCAGAAAAAAAATAAAAAGTTCAATCATATAAAGCCTACTTAAAGAAGGGCTAACACTCATTCTTATTAGAGTGTACTTTTTGGTACAGAGTAAGGTACAAAGTTACGGCTATACAACAGAGAATAAATATTAAAGCTATATTTGTAGTACTGCACACGTAATCTCAAGTCTGGAAAGTCTTTGGTGTGCAACATTACTGGTATGATCGGCTCAGTGGAAGCTGAATTTTTCCATTGTTGGACTTTCCAATTTTACTAGATACTTAACCAATTCAAGTTATTTCTCTTTGAGTTCTATTTACTTAACAAGTCCTTAATATCCTGGAATGAAATTACTTGCCAATCTACGCCCCTTGCTAGTAAAGGGGGTTGTTAGAATAAGGGCTCCAACAAGGAAAGCAGTGAAGTAGGGTAGGGAATAAAAATAGAGAAATAAAGACTAAATTATACATGAAGTATAAAAAAAGTCAAAAATATAAAATGTGATTTATGTCAATCTGTTCAACCGAGAAGCCTTTGCAACAAGTTTGAACTAAAGTTCCACCAGTTCAACTGCCAGATTAGGAAGATCATTCCACTATTCAGTCACAGCTAGAATAAAACTACATTACTGTTTAGTATTGCAACTTATTACGAAGAAGGCAAGACTTAGAATTAACTGCATACCTAATACTAAGTATAGGATGGTACAGTCTGAAATGCATAGCATGGTCAGAATTATGAAAGATCTTGTGCAACATGAACAAAGAACTAACTGAACAATAGTGCCAGAGATTAATATCCAAATTAGGAATAAGAAATTTAATAAACCAATATTTTGTCCAACAATAAGAACAGCCAACTGAAAGCCAGACAGGACACCAATACTCAAAACAGTATAGAATAAAAGAATTAAAACTCTCAGGAGAGTTTCTCAATATGCCATTTTATGCAATTGAAGAAAAACTTGAAAAGACCTTTTTTTCACTATGCCATTTTATGCAATTGAAGAAAAACTTGAAAAGACTTTCTAAATATGCCAATTTTTTGTGCAATTGAAGAAGAAAGACAATGTGTTTCTCTGAATTCTGTAATCAAGAATCACCCTTAAAATTTTAAATTAGTATATACTTAAAATGAGACAAAGAACTGTTGATGGATGTAGAGAAGCAACTGTCTTCAACCTACTTACAATCATATTTTGAGTTTTGTTTGGGTTCAATTTCATGCCCCATAATTTGCACCATTAACTAATTTTAGCTAGAACTCTATTAAAGGATTCAGCCACTCTAGATCTTCATTCAGGAGCTGAAATTGAAGCAGTGAGTATTATTATTATTACTATCCAAGCTACAACCCTAGTTGGAAAAGCAAGATGCTATAAGCCCGGGGGCTCCAACAGGGAAAAATAGCCCAGTGAGGAAAGGAAATAAGGAAATAAAAACAAATTAACAATAAATCATTCTAAAAACAGTAACAACGTCAAAACAGACATCATATGCAATGAGCTTTCTTGCTTTCCAGGCCAAACAACATCTACTGTATATAGAGTGAAAAGTAAGAGGCCGAGAACACCACCCCCGAGAATATTACGTTCTTATCATGTGATGCCGATCAGCAACTATTTGCAATCGATTGCGTAATCTAATAGTAATGCTACGAAAAACCTAACCCCTTCTGTTTGAGTTTAGAAACTAGGGTCAAATGACTAACAGTCAAAGGGGGCACTAAAATCAAATCAAACTATATGAAATTTCTAAATATAATCAAGCATCTCTACAGCTTTGGAAATTGTAAGAATGGCATCACAAACTCAAAGACCTTTGCAAAAGCCAAAATGAAATGCAAACTATGGAACAGATGATTACTTAAAGAATACATATTGCCAAGTCTCCCAACGAGTGCAAAGAAGAACCTCTTCTTGCTAACTTGCAAAAAAATTAGACAACTTAAGAAATGTTTTATTTATGAAAAAGTAATCAAAAATAACCCTTGGGTCTACACCTCCATAAGCATCAAGGATGAGTAAGTTTTAATTTCACAAGACCAAAAACCTAAACTTAGTTAGTTTTAGCTTTGGGAAAACAGGAATAAGGAAGACTAGACTTTCTTGTTAATCTTTACAGCCAAAAGGATTGTCTTATTCTTTGGACAGTGAGGAACACAGTATGATATAAAGAACATTAACTACCACCTGAAAGTCACCTCGTTGACTTGGGCCAGAGGTAACAAGCCGAACTAGTATTGGATAAAGAAAGGAAAGATGCGATTGGGACATTTGAATGTTGGTAAGTTCACAGGAAAGGGATGAGAGCGAGTTGTTTTCACGCAGAAAATGAAAGTTATGATTCTATTTATACAGGAGACTAAATGGACGGGGTAAAAAGTAGAAGAAAGCTTGGGGAGGGATAAAGAAAAATAAGGTAAAGATTATCCTTCATCCACATTTGTAGGAGAAGGACACAGAGGGCCAGCATATCAGTGACAGGCTCATGGTCTTAAAAGTTTGTAAAAGATAAGTGAGTATGGCACAACTCGGCATACACCCCTCAACAACAGTGTTGTAAAGAGGGGGAGGAGGAATTCAGAGGAAAACTAGAAGAATATACATACAGAGTTCTAAGAAGTGAACTATTAATGTTATCTGGGAACATGAATGTCAAAGAAAGTGAGTTAGTTCCGATGGCTTTGGAAGAAGAAACCAAAAAGGTGTAAGTTTGTTAGAATTAGCAAAAGTTAGGAATCTGGTCTTGCAAATGGTGAGATGACAAGCAAATAATAAAAAGATAAGTTTAGGTGAAGAATTACTACATTGCCAACCAATTTTATCAAGATCATAATAGAAACTGTCAATAATTTAAAATCAGCATGGTACAGCAAATGTAAAATTTAGGAATGATATTAACTGTACAGGAAATATAAATACCAGCACATGTCCCCTATAAGGACAATGGTAGCAGCATACAATTATGCTATTCTTAAAAGCACCATGAGATGTTTGAAATACTTATGAAGATAGACAGCCCAAGTTAAAGATCTTTTCAAGGTAAGTCATGAATTCACGAATGGTAGAGGCAAGGGACAGTGACAATGCCCTAGACACTGACCATATATACATATGATCAGCACCTAAGCCACCTCTCCACTAAAACAAGGTCCAGGGAGGCCCAGAAAATGGCTGCTGACGACTCAGCAGGTAGACCAATGAGCTTTCCCAAACGCTCTATCCTTAGGTCACGAGGATGGTGAGGTTGCAGACACTACAAGGAACTATCGAGCTTAAGCAAATCACCAAGCACGGAGGTATCCAAAAGCCTACCACAAAATAATCAATGGTACTTTTAGCTTAATTTGGTTTTTAAATTTGTAGAGAACAATGATTTACTTTGGTGTAGATTAGTTCAACATAAAATAAAATGGCAGTTTTAGCCTAATTTGGTTTTCAATTTCGTGGAAAACAATGATTCACTTTGGTACAGATAAAGTAAACATAAAATAATATGCCCTACCAGTAACGTTAAGTCCTTCCATCGGTGAATTGTATCTATGTGAAGGTCCAAGTCAATACAGGAGGACAACTAAAATGAGCCAAATGCCACCGACACATCTTGTTACCAACAGCGAAAATTACAACTGATCACTGGAAGTCTGGTTAGAATGACAAGGCACGACAAGGTCTGAAAAGCTAACTGGGAGTATGAATTTTGAACAGTATTAAATTATTTTGAGAAACTACGGAATCACTGGACAGCTTGAATAAGATATTCAACTTGATTTTAAACCTTTTCTTGACAAGTAAATGCAAAGTGCACAAAAAAATCTAAATCTTAATTGCATCAATAATAGTTTGTCTTGAATAATTCAAGTTTTTGTATTTTGAAACGCAGTTACATATACGCAAACACAAAAACTTCGACCACATAAACTGAATCGGTTATGTTTTTACTCGAAACAATTAATTCTTAATAAAAAAAAATATATATATACATACCTTTGTTTGTCTCCTTTCAAACACAAGTGACTTCCTTAAACCCTTGCAAAAAACCAATTCTGGAGTTCCCAATTATTTTTGTCACCTATGCTGTAAATATATTTGATCAAGTGGATGAAAGAAATATATAGTTCAGTGCATTTTTTTCTTAGGTTATAATGCTAGATCATTGGTTTGGCCGCATTTGGTCCATCAAATACTTTGTTAGCACCTACGACAGCTGAATGACTTCGTTAGTCCAGCATCGTGGATCAAATTTCATATACTTTATTGATACTGAGGTTGCAGTAGCCATATACCCGGGTGCAATGAGAGCAGGAAGGCCTAAACTAGCCCCTCTGGACTCCCATATATTTCATTTACCTGAAATAGCATATAACCTGCTATACTCAAAGAAATTTCCACATACTTCAACCTGAATGGAATAAAACATTCTAAAGATTTTGAAAAGGTAAAGTATAGAAAGATTTACAACCAAATTATACCAGTATCGTGGATCAAATTTCTCATATAATATTGATACTAAAGTTGCAGTAGCCATATGGGTGCAATGAGGGCAGACTCACTTCTAAGGAAGGCCTAAACTAGCCCCTCTGGACTCCAATATATTTCATTTACCTGAAATAGCATATAACCTGCTATTTTCAAAGAGATTTCCACATACTTCAACCTGAATGGAATAAACATACTAAAGATTTTGAAAAGGTAAAGTATAGAAAGATTTACAACCAAATTATATTAGTATCGTGGATCAAATTTCTCATATATTATTGATACTAAAGTTGCAGTAGCCATATGGGTGCAATGAGGGCAGACTCACTTCTAAGGAAGGCCTAAACTAGCCCCTCTGGACTCCCATATATTTCATTTACCTGAAACAGCATATAACCTGCTATTTTCAAAGAGATTTCCACATACTTCAACCTGCATGGAATAAAACATTCTAAAGATTATGAAAAGGTAAAGTATAGAAAGATTTACAACCAAATTATATTAGTATGAAACAAAGTTCTTTTCTACAAAAATGCATATCACTTTCACACACTCAAAAAAGGAAACAAATACACAATCTAGATCATATATTTTCATTATAAACAAAAGTAATAATGATTCCTCCGGTCCGAAAACAAGACCAATAGTGTAATATTTTTTAGATGGCCAGGCGAGTATCGCCAAAGAAAGCTCGCCTGGCCATCTATTGGGAGATAAAAAAATATTAAACATTAGAGTTTAAGAGAAGACACATACTTAACTTTATTGCTTATAGAAAATGAAAGGTTTCCTAAGCTCTTAATAAAACTTTGCTCTACTTTTTCGCACACTTGTTTGGCATCTTCGTGACTTGTCAAGGGAGAGGAGATTTCCACGGAGGAGTAGCCCTTCTGGTTGTTCTCTTCCGCGCACGACTTGACTTCCTTGCACTTGTCGCCGATGGCCTTTTCGAACTTTTGAAGATCGCCGGACAGGGATGTGATGTAGTTCATGAATTGGGGGACTACTTCTGGCTGTGGAAATGGAAAGGAAATTAATTAGTTGGAATTTCAAGGGGGAAATAACAGTATTTCTACACACTGATACAAAAATTACAGTTACATTAGAGTTCCTCATAACCTTAATGTTAAATGTACTTCTAGCCACCAAACGTCTACACTACCAGGAGTGTCCTTCTAGAAGAGCTGCTTACTATAGCTAAAGTCTCTTCTACCTTTACCAAGTGGAAAGTAACCACTGAACAATTACAATGTAGTAGTTAATCCCTTGAGTGACGAAGAATTGTTTGGTATTCTTAGTGTTGTCGGTGTAGTACCAGGAGAGGAGAATGTGGGAAGAAAAGGCTTGACTATTCAGTGTATGTGTAGGCTAAGGAAAATGAGCCATAACGAGAGAGAGGGATCCAATGTAGTACCATCAGGCCAGTTAAAGGACCCAATAACTCTAGCAGTAGTATCTTAAACAGGTAGCTGGTGCCCTGACCAACCTACTACCTAATGGTATGCAAGAGTTCCTTAATGTTAAATTTCTAAACTACTATGAAACACTTACCATCGTTACGGGTTCTTTTCTCTTTTTATTCTTCTTCGAAATAGCAGCTTTGATGGGCTTCAAGATAACGAAACAGCATCCTAAGAGCACAGCCACAATGCCTATAGTTTGAGTGAGGTGGTGAAGGTGCGCAAGTGCCGGTGGGTTCACGCCGGGGCAAATTCTGGGTGTGCTCGTCTCCAAGGACTCGAGGTCCTGCAGGTGCAACGCTATCAAATCTTCTATTTCTTCCCGTGCTTGTTTTATGCTTTCTCCAGAACAGTTTTCAATCCCTGTTGGGGTTCATAAAATTGTCAAAATTAATCAAGTTTCTTTTCGTTAGATCGAGGGGTTTGGGAGTAATGGTAAAAAAGATTTACCTTCAGAAGTCATAATATATAATCAAGAATTTATGCATTAACCCTTTTACCCCCGGGGTATTTGGAAATTTCCAACCCTTAACCCCCAAGAGGTTATTTTTTTCCCAACACATTTTGCAGTATATTTTTTTTAAATTGCTCTAACATTCTTAATTTTTGTCATAGAGAGGTCAGGTTGGTCTCATTCTCTTGGAAAATGCCTGAATTTTCTCAGTAAATTATCAAAAATATGAAAAAAAAAATTCTATAGCATTTTTTTGCAAGGACGTACCGATACGTCCATGGGGGTAAAGGGATGGCTTTTGTGAAACGTACCAGTACGTCCTTTGGGGGTAAAAGGGTTAAGAAAGTCATACAATTGACAGTAATATATCATTAAGGTAATTAAGGCAAACTTCACTTATAAGCAGAGAAAACACAGCAAGTGTCATAATATATAATCAAGAAGTCATTTATGTATCAAGAAACTTATATAACTGTCAGTAATATATCATAGTGTCATAATATATAATCAAGAAGTCATTTATGTATCAAGAAACTTCTACAACTGTCAGTGATATATCATATTGTCATAACATATAATCAAGAAGTCATTTATGTATCAAGAAACTTCTACAACTGTCAGTAATATATCGCTAAGGTAATCAAATCCGACTCCACTTATACGCAGAGTAAAAACAGGAAGCGTACATGTACGTACCCACTGAGCTTTGGGTGCAGGACTGGACTTGTTGTAAAATATGTGAATGTCTGACTAGGACTGGAATATAATTTCTGGTTGTGTAGAGGTATATTCTGGACGGATCTGGACCTTGAATTGGTAGCTGAAATAAGAGAGGAGGAAATTAACAGTCGAAATGTTCAATTGAAAGGTGGTGCTCTGTCTGGACGCTCGAATATCGTACAATATATCACGCTAATCATTTTAATATCGTATGTTGATAATGCAAATATATTTAAAATCACTTATTTTCAATAAAGTATACTTCCATACAGTTATAAATTGGTTAAGAATATTTTATATTAATAATACCATGGGTTACATCCCCCATGATTATCAACCACTGTATTAACCCTCTCGCAATCTATCCTTTTTCAGAACAAATACAAAAAACATATCTCTGCCATCAGTACACCTCGTACAGGGCACTGTAGGCATTACTACAGGAAATTTGCAATGTCTTTAAGTGCCCCATGCTGCATCCACATTTTATTAAAACGTAGCCCCCTTTAACTGGGCTAGTACACTACCCCATTCTATCCTTTTTCAGAACAAATAAAAAGAACATAGCTCCGCCATCAGTACACCTTGTGCAAGGCACTGTAGGCATTACTAAAGGGAATTTGCAATGTCTTTAAGTGCCCCATGCTGGTCCACATTTTATTAAAATGTAGTCCCTTTAACTGGGCTAGTACACTACCCCATTCCCTAACTGGAATGTACCTTGCTCATGGCTTAACAGATTAGGGGTCAGCTTATACACGAGGCTCTCTAGTCAATCCAAATGAGGGCCAAAGAGTTTTCAGCTAACACACCTTACCTATTTTGGTAACAAACTTCAACAACCAAACTAGCTTTTGGTCACAGAATACTTCTACATACAATAAATTTTTAGGGTTCATATGCATTGTAAAAACATGTAGAGACTAACAAACGCATCTAAATGAAATTATACATACATACATATACCAAGGCACTTCCCCAATTTTGGGGGGTAGCCGACATCAACAAGAAACAAAACAAAAAAGGGGACCTCTACTCTTTACGTTCCTCCGGCCTAACAAGGGACTCAACCGAGTTCAGCTGGTACAGTAATTTACACAAATTTAACAATGATCAGCATAAATTTGCTTGCACAGCCTATCAGAAAACAGATAATACCTACCTCAGGAGGTTTGTTGTTCCTGTATTTGCTACACTCTTCATAATCTTCTTCAAGGCGCTTCGTAAGCTCCACTAAAAGCTGTGCGTCGTTGGACTGATTTGCTTCACCATTCATGATTCCACTGTCGACGAGAAAAATAATAATTACATCTATGAATATATAAATAATTTGCAGGGAAGGGATGCTTACCTACATCTGTAACGGAGAAAAAATATAAATAACAACCATTAGTGTCAAAATAGCTTATCACAATCGAACCAAACTAACCAAAACACAGAGGGTAATAAAGAATGAAAGTAACTCAAGCCTGGATGAGACAAAAAATGCTATAGTGCTGGTAATTAAAGGGAATCTTAAGTATAATAAGATTAGATTTTTTCATGTATAAAACCTATCCTCACACCATAGAATATTGGAAACTCGAAAAACGGACGAGACTGAAAAACTGTGATCAAAATATGAAAGACTGTACCGGTAGATGTAAAATATACTGAGAACTTGAAAACCAATATGGTGCAGACAGGGATGAGGAGGAGGAACTAACAAGATAAGGTTTGGGTACAAAAATGGCATGAAGTCAACAAGTGGGAAATTCTAAGAGGTCTTGGAGAAAGGGTACAGATGGGGACTTTAATTAGACTGAGATTCAAGCAAGAAGTGGAAGGAGGGTTGTAAAGGATAGATTTGTGCATTAGGGCCACTGGCTCAGTACTGGGGCTTAAGTGGGTCTTCAGCAGCCATATACAAATTTGGGGGACCTCAAAGTTGCACAGTGAGGTAAATGTTAACAGATTGGACAGCAAAGTGAAATAAAGCATGAATCGAGTTACACCAACCATGACTTTTTATGATTTTCCAATGGTTGACTTCTTGCTATTTTTACCCATTTCTTTATCTACACATTCATTTCTATAACAATTTAACTTCATAACATGAAAACCTTGATTAAAGACATTGTGATATGTCAAAAGTTTCTTGCTAAAATACCATGTCTAAAAATATTAGAAATTTCATCGATGATAAACAGTATTAATCAAGGAGCCATACCTGTTCTCCTTATTGGCAGATGCTTGGTCATTATTGGCCTTCGAGTGGCCGAGTCTAGACGCCGCGCCCACCAATCGTAAAGTGACATTGCGGAGTTTCAGCAGGGCAATGTCTGCTTCCGCACTGGCTTTGATATCACTTTCTTGCAAACACCTGGAGAGATGAAATGTTATAATAACTCATTCTTGTAAATGAAAAACTATTTCTATGATATAACTTATATTCTAAATGAAAAACTATTTCTATGATATAACTTATATTCTAATATAAAAACCCATTTATCAAAAGCTGCTTTATCTGCAAGAAGATGGCTGGTCATGTCCTAGAAAAAGGAAAATCAAATGGCCCCTTCAACTGGACTGATGCCCTTATTCCTATCAGCAAGGGGCATGTTCTTTCTTGTGCGGAAAGAGTACAAGTAGCTAGTGAACCGTACCACATACCAATATGTATTTTCATCGAAGGAACGTACTCAGTATGCATTCTCTTCCCTCGTTTCATTCTGGCAAACGTAGAAATATTTGGTTTCTAGCTTTACAAGAAGGCAAATGTGTGCTTTCGAAAGAATGTAAGGGTGTACTGCTGTAGAAAGGGGCCCACGTCTCATGTGAATATGTGTGGGCTCGCTCCTATAAGAACAACTATTTGCTTTCTAGCTTTACAAGAAGGCAAATGTGTGCTTTCGAAAGAAGGTGAGGGTGTACTGCTGGAAAAAGGTGCACTAGGTCTCGCGTAAACATGTGAGGGCTCGTTCCTATAGGAACATGAGCAAGATGAGGGCACACTGAAGGAGACAATTTTTTATCCTTCCTCCATGCGCAAAATAATGTGCTAGTGGGTGCTAGAACAGATGTGGGTGAGGTTGCACTGCTCAAAAAAGTAAGTGGGACATTTGCAAACCGTTGAGGACATGCACCCATGTGTGAGCACATAAAAGCAAATTTGAATTAAAGAACAAGGGTTTGTATCGTGTATGAACAAAAGCCTTTTGCAAAGAAAATGTAAGTGAATAAGACACCAGACGAATCGAAGACTCGGCAAGGATCTCAGAAGATGACAGATTGTAAGTTCTATGCTGTGTAAAATTTCACGCCATCAAACCAGAATGTCTGTCTCCCAAACACTACACACATCACATTTATTTCCACAGCAGGTAAGGAATACCAGACATGAGTTTACATGGCAATTGCTCACATGTCATGATGCATAAATTGCCCAAGAAAAACAAAGGTGCAGAATTACCTCATATACTGTTCAATACAAAATTGAATCTTAATACACACTCCAAAATTTCAATTTAAAAGAAATAACATTTACAAAAACAAGGTTATGAAACGAAGCAAAGCTCGTAATTCCAAACTATGCTAACAGTACAAATTGGTAGGACACGATAGGGTAGCCTTTCCAGAGTGACAAATTATAAATACTAAAGGAATGGTAACATATCAAGATTATATCAAAATCTAAAAACTAGAATACATCAACTCTTCCCATTCAATTTCACTTAGGAAACTGGTTATCAAAATATTACTGCTAAAGCAATAATTTCGCTGAAATATAATAAATTGTGGAGAACAGTAAAATTCACACAAAACAAGGAACTAAGCTTCTACATATAAACAAAATCCCTTCAACGAAAGATCTCATCCATAAAGAGAAATGAAGAACATAGGAATGAGACAACTTATCAACAGATGATTGACGTAAAATGAGTGATGGATGGACGGATTATGAAAGGTTAACCTCAAGAAATATCACAATATAATGAGGTACAGAACATTAACCAGATCAGTTAAGCCTAGTTGAGCTAGAGGGATACACTCTTGACATTTTTAGAATGCGACTGACAACTATTTCGGAAATGATAAGGCGACTTATGATATATGGGTTTTCCTGGACAAAATTTTAAACTATATACTTTATTCTATCCATTTTTTTAGAAGTTAAAACCAATCTAAACTCCGTAATATTGGACCAAATGGTTTAGTCTTGAATAAATGTATAATATAGAACAAAGAAAAGCACAACCGGTTAAAAAAATATAAAAACGGAAAAGATAAAATAGTGACATTGAGAAAATATACAGCCAAGTCCAAAAATGCTGTAGATGAACCTTAAAAATAATACTATACAACATATCTACCTTCGATTACTGAGCTCACCTGTGCAGGGGTTCCCAAGTGTTCATAACCCGTAAGTCGCGATTGTCGCAGAGTTCCCCCCACTTTGTTTTGTCCGATTTTGGATCTATGTCCATCTGTTGTACGGCTTCTATAAACTGGCCGTGAGAACTTACCTGTCGGAACGATACGTAACTTGAATACAGAACCACTTTCCTTACCGAGTTAATTCGAACATAAGATTAATAAGAGAGATTCTTGCAGCTATGATTCAAAATGTAACAAAGAAACTATGAAACATTTTTATAAATATAATATAGTCATATCTATTTCTGTGTACAAGAAGTCAAGGCCAAAGAAATAAAACTATAAGATATTCCTAGTTTTTCCATGTACCTGCTTTTTTTTGTAGGAATGCACAATCATCACTAGATAGCTGAAATTTCTTTCTCATTCTGTAAATTTAACATCAAAGAGTCCTTTCAGTTAACATAATGATAACAACAAGAAGTCAGTTCCAAACTACAAAAGCATAAAACTCTAAATGGTTCATATTTAATGCCAACTACAGCATCAAATTATCCAAGGATGGAGTGTTGTTTATCTAAAGTTTAAAAGAGAAGTGCCATGCAAAATTGTCTTTAATATTTTCCGCATTGTAATGTTGGTGTTTGTTTGTTTAATGTTTACGAGAACCTCGTTTATCAAAGATCATTTTTACCTCCGTAAAACGGAATTCCAGTCGCCCTAACTGGTACCATTCAAGATTGAGAGAAAACTATTGCTGGAATCATTTAAGACAACCCCGGTGATCGCCAGTCGCGGGTTTGAGTCCCGCTCAAACTCGTTAGTGCCACTAGTGTCTGCAACCTTACCATCCTTGTGAGCTAAGGTTTAGGGGGTTTGGGGGAGCCTATAGGGCTATCTGCTGAGTTATCAGCAGCCAATGCCGGGCCCTCCCTGATCCTACCTTGGGTGGAGAGGAGGCCTGGGCGCTGATCATATACTATAAGGTCAGTCTCTAGGGCATTGTCCTGCTTGGTATGGCAATGTCACTGTCCCTTGCCTCTGCCATACATGAGCGACCTTTAATGGTATCTTATCTTTCTGTTTTTCTGATCTTGATGTACATTTACTTTTGAATCCTAGTTCAGCATCTCAGCTCTGTCCCATTCCAGCAAGGACGGCTTCCTCTCGTCTCGGTTAGGAAAACTGGCTATAAATTCAAGCACAAACTGTAATTCTGATCTTGCCTTGTTCTTTATGAATATACAGTAGTACGTTACCAATAAGGCTTACGGAGGTACGTCACATGTGAATTCAAATCAGTTTTAGATAAAAGGTGCATGATCTCTATAATATATCTCCTCCATAGGCTTTGAGGTACAATTCAGTGTGTTTTTTTGTTAACTTCAATTATCTCAATTTCAATCACAGGAACTTTTAAGATGGCATTTTGAGAAATACCTCTTCTAATCTTAATTTACTGATGGGAAGATTGTTAAAATTTCTACAATCTAAATCCTTCCTAATATGCTACTGTTAACTTCCAGAGGGACAGGTCTTCAACCTTATGTACCACACTATTCCCATTTGCAAACTTCTGACACCTCATTAAATTGTTCTTCCTAAGTCCTGTCTCCCAAATGGCTATATATGCAATCTACAATCACTGTATTTGTAGTGAAGAAATAACTCAAAAACTCTTCCTACACAACCAGTGTAAGTACCCTTCTCCGTCAGGAATTTTATGGCTGATGGAATTATGTGGAATGAAAAGTATCATACGAGAATCCGGCCACATAACGGAAGTTTCTCAATCATGAATGGTAAGAGTTGGTGTGACTATTATTCCCTTAAAAGGAAGTACACTACGGCAAGCTATGGGTAATGTGGTTAGTTGTTCTTTTTATATTTCAAATTTGTTTTCTTATCCTTTGCAAAGATGATGGCCCTTCTCCGTCAAGAATTTTATGGCTGATGGAATTATGTGGAATGAGAAGTATCATACGAGAATCCGGCCACATAACGGAAGTTTCTCAATCTTGAATGGTAAGAGCTGGTGTGACTATTATTCCCTTAAAAGGAAGTACACTATGGCAATGGCTAATGTGGTTAGTTGTTCTTTTTATATTTCAAATTTGTTTTCTTATCCTTTGCAAAGATGATGGCCCTTCTCCGTCAAGAATTTTATGGCTGATGGAATTATGTGGAATGAGAAGTATCATACGAGAATCCAGCCACATTACGGAAGTTTCTCAATCTTGAATGGTAAGAGCTGGTGAGACTATTATTCCCTTAAAAGGAAGTACACTATGGCAATGGCTAATGTGGTTAGTTGTTCTTTTTATATTTGATATTTGTTTTCATATCTTTTCCAGAGATGGCCTTAAAACAATAATAACGATGATAATAACA
Source organism: Palaemon carinicauda (assembly GCF_036898095.1). Classification (NCBI taxonomy): domain Eukaryota; kingdom Metazoa; phylum Arthropoda; class Malacostraca; order Decapoda; family Palaemonidae; genus Palaemon; species Palaemon carinicauda. Next base: position 152,328,979 of record NC_090727.1, read on the forward strand.
TTAAAAAATACTCACTTCCATAGTTAGATCCAGCAACATCTGTTCCGCTGTCAGTATGGCAAAATGGAGGGAATTATTCAATCTTTCACGGAAATCCACGAATTCTGGAATTCTCGTTAAAGATCCAAATTTATATGAAGATATTAATGGATCGGAAGTCTGCAAATAGAGAGAGCAACGCACGTGGTAAAATGGAGAACAAGTTGCATACACAAATTGAGAGTGACACTAAAGGATTATGTTAGCTACAAGAGAACAAAGCTGAATTTAAAAAATATCAAATTTCTAAAATTGTATTTTTCTAATTATACAAACCATTGTTCTTTAATATGGGTATGATTTTAGCGATGCTGGAAACTTGATTGTTATATTTTTATAAAGGGGTGTCTGTAGTTACTGGTGGGGAAGCCTCCTTCCCTCAAACACAAGGAGTAGCAACTTTGACCTTCACCAAGGACTTACGAGGCGGTTAATTTGTCTTTACACGGATACAAAGCATTGCTCTTTTAATATGATACTTATACAAAGGAGGGAGGAGGTTACCATACCAAACTGGCTGATTTAAAATACCAGGGAGGTCATATCAATCGGATCTAAAGAGGTGCAATAGCGTTCGACTCCAATCTGCCTCCTATCAACCTGAGAAATATTCTCATATGATAGGCTAGGTTTCTGCTTGAGAACTGTCAGTCACAGAGGAACCTATATCCTTACTAGGATACTGTAGACAGTCAGAAATGTGTTGATATTAAAAGTTTACATTTCAAGCCCTCATAAGGAAGAGAGGGGAAATACTTCTATGTTTAATTTTAAATGTTGGTAGCAGAGAAGGATACAAAGTTAGGGATGAATATAAAGAGAATTCTGTCAGAGATAGTGATTGTACCAACTGTGATGTGTGGATCGGAGTTGAGGGAGAGACAAAAATTGAATGTGTTAGAGATGAAATGTCCGAGTATTACTATTGTATCTCGATCGGATAGGGTTAAGAACGAAATAATAAGAGTGAGAACAGGTGAAAGGAATGAATTAGAAGTTAGAGTGGATATGAATTTGTCGTGGTGGTTTGACCATGTAGAGAAGGATAATTATGAAAGAGGCGAAAGAGCATGCTAGGAATAGAAATAATTAGCAAGCGATTATGAAGCAGTTCTGACAGGCACTGTTGCTGCCTTGGAACCGATGAGGTAGCGGCAATAGGGGAGTCAGCATTTGAAGGTTCAGTTGTGGTGGATAACGGGGGGAAGGTGAATTGTGGCACCGTAGCAGTACCAAGCAAGGAAGATCTAAGATGAAAATATCCACTTGTTTTTTTTTTCATGTTGGCTACGTCACAAAATTGGGAGAAGTGCCATGGTAGATAGAATAGAATACTGTAGTTACTCTTTACGGTAGCCTACCTGCATCCAAGTCAGTTCCAGGGAATAACGGCGTGACCGTAGCACCCTATCGAACGGGAAAAGGAAAAAGGAAATACGGCCAGACATTCCTACAATTATCCATAACATTTATGACTGCTACGATGAGATGCATCTTACCCTTTGAAGGTAATCAACATACCCTGTTGAGCAAATACCGCAGCTCCATGAGAGAACATGTTGAAGGACTTCTGGGTATATTCCCTCTTGTAGTGGGCAGAGAATATTATCTGGCACTTCCAGACACCCGCTTTCAACACTTGTGACACTGACAAGTTCTTCTGAAATGCTAACAGGAGGAGGACTGTGAAAGCATAATCCCTTGCTAGGAGGGCCCAAGAAATGGGGATCAATAATGATTCTACTCGTAAAATTGGAACACTTACGGGTAGACACACCAGGGCATGACAGCTTGTCCACCCGTTGTTTCTCTATTCCAAATCAAATGGCAACCAAACACAGTAATGAGAATAAGAAAATTAAAGCAGCTAATTTAGGAACAAAGAGAGCAGGTACATATTGCTTGGTGGCTGAAATCTAAATAGCTACTCAGATTGTTGGTGTGGGGCGGTGTGTGTCTTCCGTTTCCCACCATTAACTACCAACACCTCGTTATAAATTTTAACACCGAGTTAAATCATACACCTACTAAAGGACAATGGTTATGCATCTGTATAGGAACAAACTGTTTACAAAATTTTCAAATAAAAGAATTTTAGACAAAAACCAAAGCTCAAAGTCCTTACATCTTTGTAATTGGCCATAAAAAATTTGAGCGTTAACGAAATGATGTCCATAGTGACGGCGTAATTTGCCGAGTCTAGAGACTGCAAAGCCAGGACGTGACCCAGAGTATCGAGTTGGATGTGTTTTAGATCACATTTTTCGTAGACTGTCTGCGAGGCATTCGTGGCACCTGTGGGGATAAACATTTTTTTCTTATTTAGTCTAATATGTTCTATATATACTGATGCTTTCTTCTTTCTTTATTTAAGCAGTGAGCATGGCTTTCTAGGTTATTTTAAAAGCACATATATTTACTGCTCTTACAACTAAACATGTCTGTCATCTTTAAGATGATCTTATAAGACAAAAATATGTTTCTCTACAATGCAGACTTGAAAGTTCAAGTTGGTTTTTTACAAATTATATTTTGTTAATGTCGATGTCTCACAAGATGTAGATACAGGAGAGAGAGAGAGTAGAGAGTAGAGGTCCCCTTTTTTGTTTTGTTTCATTGTTGATGTCGGCTACCCCCCCAAAATTGGGGGAAGTGCCTTGGTATATGTATGTATGTATTTTGTTAAATGATATGGGAAATCAATGTCAATGTAAATGAGTTTAATAGGATATCTAGTTTTAAAAGATTAATTTCTATCCAACAATATTCCCCCAATTTTTCCCGTTGCATTGCTAGTCTTAGAACAAGTTAACAACTTACAATGAAGCGTGTCTGACTAATTTCACCCGACTTTCACTACATTATAATTGTAAAATCTTATCTAATATTTAACCAACTTACCAATCATATTATATATCTTTATCAGCAATAGTTTCAACTGGAAATTTGCTTTGGAGATTTCGATGCCTTGTTCTAAAACAGTCGCGACTTTGAGTATTAACTGGCGTGGATCGACGTCATTTGTAGTAACTCCACATTTGACTACGGCTGTCAGGTAACTGTGAGCTGCTAAAATTAAATACGCATCACCCGGCCTGCCGAGACAGAGAAGAAAAGATGAGATGAAGAAGAAAATGACATATTTTACAGTGTTAGTAACAGATTATGAAAATTAATTTTAGTTACAAATTAATGACAAGTATAAAAACCAAAACTTTTCTTACAAATAACTAGCAACAGTATAAAAACTAGAATCTTTTTAAAAATTACTAGCAACAGTATAAAAGCAAGAATTTTTTTTTTTTACAAATTACTAGCAATAAATCAACAAAATTTCTTAAGTGATTTGTATTTTTCTTAACTATAGAAACCACAGACTTTTAATAGGACTATGATTTTGACTTACTGTAGCTGGAAATGGCCCCTTAACTTATTATTATTATTATTACTATCCAAGCTACAACCCTAGTTGGAAAAGCAAGATGCTATAAGCCCAGGGGCTCCAACAGGGAAAAATAGCTCAGTGAGGAAAGGAAATAAGGAAATAAATAAATGAAGAGAACAAATTAACAATAAATCATTCTAAAATAAGAAACAACGTCAAAACAGACATGTCATATAATAAACTATCAACAACATCAAAAACAAATATGTCATAAATAAACTATAAAAAGACTCATGTCCGCCTGGTCAACAAAAAAGCATTTGCTCCCACTTTGAACTTTTGAAGTTCTACTGATTCAACCACCCGATTAGGAAGATCATTCCACAACTTGGTCACAGCTGGAATAAAACTTCTAGAGTACTGCGTAGTATTGAGCCTCGTGATGGAGAAGGCCTGGCTATTAGAATTAACTGCCTGCCTAGTATTACGAACAGGATAGAATTGTCCAGGGAGATCTGAATGTAAAGGATGGTCAGAGTTGTGAAAAATCTTATGCAACATACATAATGAACTAATTGAACGACGGTGCCAGAGATTAATATCTAGATCAGGAATAAGAAACTTAATAGACCGTAAGTTTCTGTCCAAAAAATTAAGATGAGATTCAGCAGCTGAAGACCAGACAGGAGAACAATACTCAAAACAAGGTAGAATGAAAGAATTAAAACACTTCTTCAGAATAGATTGATCACCAAAAATCTTGAAAGACTTTCTCAATAAGCCTATTTTTTGTGAAATTGAAGAAGACACAGACCTTATATGTTTCTCAAAAGTAAATTTACTGTCGAGAATCACACCTAAAATTTTGAAAGAGTCATACATATTTAAAGAAACATTATCAATACTGGGATCCGGATGTTGAGGAACCACCGTCCTTGACCTACTTACAATCATACTTTGAGTTTTGTTAGGATTCAACTTCATACCCCATAATTTGCACCATGCACTAATTCTAGCTAAATCTCTATTAAGGGATTCACCAACCCTAGATCTACATTCAGGGGATGGAATTGATGCAAAGAGAGTAGCATCATCTGCATATGCAACAAGCTTGTTTTCTAGGCCAAACCACATGTCATGTGTATATAGTATGAAAAGTAATGGGCCAAGAACACTACCCTGTGGAACACCAGATATCACATTCCTATAATCACTATGGTGCCCATCAACAACAACTCTTTGAGATCTATTACTTAAAAAATCAATAATAATGCTAAGAAACGACCCACCCACTCCCAACTGTTTCAGTTTGAAAACAAGGGCCTCATGATTAACACGGTCAAAGGCAGCACTAATAACTTATAGCGAGGTAATAGTTATCAGCTCTGAACTCACTTTTGACCTTAAGCTAGGGACTTACGGGGTGGTTGAGGCGTGAAGCGTAACTTGAAAGATACGTTCGTTGAAAGAAAAAATTACTTTAAAATTTGTGATTTGTCCCTACATAAATACAAACCATACACCTTTTATAGGAAACTCATCTTTAGGAGAAAGGGAGTCCCTATGAACCAAACTGGCTGGTTTAACTTACCTAGGATGGAAGCAAATGGGAGGATGTTGCAAGTGTTAGAGTAGACTCTTACCAGGTTAACATTCTGGCAATACGCTGAAAAGGTTGAAGGGTTGATTACTCAGACAAGATTGTCTCAAGCCCTTCTGGCCTCAAAGGCTGACAAAGTATATCTTGCCACTAGGCGGAAATGAGCCTTGCCACAGATTGTGCATACGTTATGGTGGCAACAGGAGGGCCTTCGTGCAAACAATAGCAAATTCAGGTTATGGTGAAAATATTCTCTCAGGAGAACGGGTGAGAACAGAAGGTTACATACCAACAAGTAATCCTGTACAGATGATTGTACAATATCTGGTAAACAGGTGTTAACAGGTGAAAGTTCCATCTCAAATCAGTGCATACAAAGAGCATGCATAATCCTAGATAAGCTAGCATGTGCTTAGATGACTATACAGGATCAGAAAAGTGCTGTCACTGGAAAGCGCGTACACTTAGAAAAATACTTGGCAAAAGCTGAATGTTTGCATTGAGTTTAAGGATCACATGATTGCATGCAAATATGAGTGTGCTTGCGATCTCTCTCTTAACGATCAGAAAACTCTTCATGCAATCTGAAGTCTTTGAAGATTCATCTTCAGAGGAGGTGAAAGTAAGGTTTATTGATGGATATGGAGATTCCCTGGGGAAATCTGCAGGCGTTTTCTCTCCTTTTCGCAGTCAAAGAAATAATCTGGGTGGAGATGAAGGCCGTACAGTATTAGTTTACCATCTCCTTATCACAGTCGAAGGAAATAATCTGGTTGGAGATGAAGGCCGTACAGTACTAGTTTACCATGAGGCTGTGAAAGTAGATGATCGGCGTTCAACTCCACTATTTAGAGTTCTGGGTTGGACTGAGGAAGTCATGTCAGTAGCTTCCTCTGCAGGGTAACAAAGGAGGGCTGGGTCCTGGAGGAAGAGCTAAGGAGGGCCATAGTCCTTAGGGTGTAGTCCAAGGCAGCAACGCCATCTGAAAAAGCAACTTTGGCCTCACTCCCAATTAAAGGGCAGGGACTACCTGTTCCTCTAGGTGAAGCAGTCTGCCTCACTCAGAGCTAGTCCTTAAGTTGTGTCTGAATTGGAAGCTGGAGTACCAGGAGAAGAAGAGAGAGGTTTAGAGGATAGTTTTGACTTAGAGAAAGATCCCAAAGATGAAGAATCTCGCTTTGTCTTCTTCTTCTTATGATTGTACTCCCATCACTGGAAGCATGGCCACTTCTTATATTCTTCATAGGCTGATGACTGCAACCAGTCATCACCTTCTGCAAGTAGGGCACAATGTTTGGGGATCCACAGAATTCCTTATGACCCGATACACCTGGGCAGGACTGCATGCATATGGTTTCTACTTTCTAACAGTCATACAGATATCTCCAAATAGAAAAAAAATTGTAAATATAACAAAGTTTGTCACACAAAGTATGTCCGTACCACTCAGCAGGTGAAATCAAAGTGGCTACTTGGTGGGCAGTAGTGCGGGATTTCCCAGACACATAAATTTTAACAGCCGTTTACAGCTCATTAAAATCATACTCATAATTAAGGACACAGATTTATATTCAAGTAGGAACAAATTGTTTTTATATATGAACCTTCACTTATCAAGTTATCAGACAAAAAAATATTTAAACTGACACAATCAGAAAATATCTAAACTACTTCTAAAGAACAATAGTAAAGCAAACTACAGCAAAAAGTTTACAAACAAAAGAATCAGCTGGTGGAAGCCAGCCGCCATACCTAATGTCTGTATCTGCCATGTGCAAGGACAAGTGTAAGGTCTGCTTATACAACTTCACCAGAGTGTCGGCAAACTGGACGTGCTCGGCCGCACTGAGGTTTTCCTGTTGACCTAAGGCTCTTGTCAGCTGCAACCAGCACAAATTGCGATACACAGCCTCTACCTGTTAGGGAATACAATTCAGTGAGAATAAACATAAATGAATTTACTACATCATACACACTTTTACAACCTTCCAGGAACAGCCTCTACCTGTTAAGGGATACAATTCAGTGAGAATAAACATAAATGAATTTACTACATCATTCACACTTTTACAACCTTCCAGGAACAGCCTCTACCTGTTAAGGGATACAATTCAGTGAGAATAAACATAAATGAATTTACTACATCATACACACTTTTACAACCTTCCAGGAGGATTTTATTTTCATAAATGAAGTGGTTTGGTTATATAGCCTAGTGCTAGGATCTGTAAAGGCTATTCAGAATTAAAGTAAAAGTTAAAAGAGGTTGAACAGCAAGATGGAAGGAAGAGGAAACAGTTGAGACCGAATGAAATAGAAAATAGGAGAATAAAGTAATATAATTCAAATATAAAGACACTGCACGGTATTCTATTGATATCTAAATAACAGAAAAGTCAGTGTCAAGCTTATTACACAACAATGAAGTACTGTATTACACTTTCGTTCTTTTTTACAATATGAAAATCATACGACTTATCTCGAAATTGTATGCGCATATATAAAAATAAAATCTTTTTCTGTCAGCCACTAAAGATACTAAACACTAAATTCCAACCACTTTTCGCACGAACTTACGTCTGCGGGAACTCCTTCTTCGTTAAAGTGTACGAGACTCTTCGCAAACTCCAGGAAACCCGAGATTCGGTCTTTTGGCACAAGTGGTAAGAAGTTAACAATATCACCGTAACAACACATTTTGTCTCCATACTCTCCAATATATTCTCTGAGTATCTCTACAAAGTCTCCTGTTGAAAAAAAAAAATTAGTGTATATTGGAGTATATAAGTTAACATTTATTCTAATCATAAAAAGAATCAAAAGATATTAAAGGGATATATTAGTCAGGAAGTTGCAATCAAAATAAATCAATAAGTGAATTGCTTTGCTAGTTTTAAAACATAATGAAATTACTTTTCAAACCAATCTTTTTTAAAAGAAATACGAGTCGGAACGAGACAGATTTAAAAGAAACAAAATTTGTTTTTAAATTAAAAATGAAACTATGAACACGAAAATTTAAGTCTAAACAGGAGCGCACAGAACATAAACTTACCACACAATTCCTCTACTCGTTCAGCCATTCCCTTCTCCTGGAGTACGAGAGCTAGCTGCAGAAGTCCCAGCAAGGGACCTCTGCTGTGGGGGGCCTCTCGTTGCCTGATGCCAGAGAGGAAGGTGGACGTTTCTACGAGGGGGTCGTTGGGCGAGTTCCCGGCTAACTTTAGCTCCATCATTACCCGAATATACTCGACGTAGTGTTGCCAATTATCTGGTCTTTGTGATAAAAAAAATTAAACGATAGATACAGTGAACCTATTAAGAATACTAAAATGAATTTATATACATCAATGTTTATACGTAAGATTCTATGCATCTGTTTATTTTGGTAAAGGAAGAAGCTATAAAAGACTGCTGTGAGAGGCTACCAGGAACTGTTTTATTATGATGACTTGGGAAGGCCTAATAAAAAAGTGCAAGAGAGAGAGACAGAATTGAAAATTAAAGTGAACAAAACCACGCTCCCAGTGTCAGGAGAAGAAACAAAGGAAAATGGATGATGCAAGATAGACATGAGCCGTAAACAGCATTAATGTACATACTGTACTTGACAGAAGTAGTCACATGAAATGCCCAAAAGTCTTGAAGTTTATATCAAGCAAGAATTAACGATATCCATCACATGTATGAAGACCTATCCATGAAAAGGAAAGGAATGATTATATCAAGATAAAAAGCCCGATGTTGGAAACGATTATTTTGTTCTTAACCTTAGCAACACATTCGTCTCGAAAGCTGATATCGAGTGTCAGTAAGGCAAAATCTTTGGCCTGCTGGTAAATAAATGTATAAGACTTCAACTTCTATATACAGTGGATATAAAGATATGTGAAGAAACAGAAAGGAGATTCTGCAAAGATGCAACAACAAAATGCCAAGTTTTCTTACTGGAGTGTACAGGGAAAACCATTTCACAATAAAGGCAGTGAAAGAGATGTGCTCAGAGACTGGAAAACATATGAAGAGCTAAAGAATAAGGTGACCTGGAATCCCGAAAAGAATGGATGAGAAGCAATCGTCTAAATATAACAGACGTGGAAGTGGCAGGACATCGGCTAGTGTTTGGGTCTAGATGATCCAGGGAAAAAGGCACAATTGAGAACTTGGGATAAATGGATGCTGGGACAAGAAGTGCACAGGACAGAGAGAGTACTTTTATAAACAGGACAGACTATCAACTTACTCTTTGGTAATCAGATCCTTATAAACAGCGGAGGCAGATTCCCACTGGTTCAAGCGGGCATGGTAGGTCCCCCTTTTCAAGGCTAAAAAATTCTGTGGTTGATGGATTACCTTATCGGACAGGGGTCCATCTAAGACAGCTATGGCTTCTGCATACTTATTCTGGAAAATGAACAATAAGGAGGATTTAAAACACAAAACGGCAAGATTTACGGCCTTTAATATACAGCCGATTACCCACATTTCTAAACTCAGAGAGCACTCGGCAAAGTTTCTGTTCTTGAGGAAGTTTAACAGCTAGATTTGAAATTATACTTCTGACACATCAAGTAAGGATAAGCAATTATACTTCTGACACATCAAGTAAGGATAAGCAATTATACTTCTGACACATCAAGTAAGTATAAGCAATTATACTTCTGACACATCAAGTAAGGATAAGCAATTATACTTCTGACACATCAAGTAAGGATAAGCAATTATACTTCTGACACATCAAGTAAGGATAAGCAATTATACTTCTGACACATCAAGTTAAGATTCATCAAATTTATTTAACTCACCTGAGTTTCTAATATATGTAGATAAGTTAAAACCTCGGCTTCTGCGTCTATTTTCCCGTCTTTAACAAACATGTCAACCATTCTCTCGGCAAGCAGAAGGCTTATCTTCTTCCCTTTTGGATCAACTGATTTGTGAGCCTTTAGAAAGAAATAAAATATAATGATCATATTAAATTCTATTACTGTAGGCCAGGAGAAATTTGAAGATGAGTATCTCTGCTAATTGATTTTAAAATTTGGATGACTAAACAGTAATTGGAATTTAAAATGTTATTTTCATTAGTAAAATAAATTTTTGAATATACTTACCCGATAATCATGTAGCTGTCAACTCTGTTGCCCGACAGAATTCTACGGAAGGGATACGCCAGCGATCGCTATACAAGAGGGGGGTGTACTCACAAGCGCCACCTGTGGCCAGGTACTGCAGTACTTCTTGTTGACACCACTTCAATTTTTCCTCGGTCCACTGGTTCTATGGGGAGGAAGGGTGGGTCAATTAAATCATGATTATCGGGTAAGTATATTCAAAAATTTATTTTACTAATGAAAATAACATTTTCAATATTAAACTTACCCGATAATCATGTAGCTGATTCACACCCAGGGAGGTGGGTGAAAACCAGTGTACATGTATATCAAGAAGCTAAGTATCCCGTATTTCATATTATCAGTTATTCAAAATAACAATGAAATTACAAGTACCTGGTAAGGAAGTCGACTTGAGCCATTACTCTGCCTTAAATAAGTTCGTCTTCCTTACTGAGCGCAGCGTTCCTCTTAGGAGGCTGAACAACTCTAAGGTGCTGAAGTATCAAGGGCTGCAACCCATACTAAAGGACCTCATCACAACCTTTAACCTCGGCGCTTCTCAAGAAAGAATTGACCACCCGCCAAATCAACAAGGATGTGGAAGGCTTCTTAGCCGACCGTACAACCCATAAAAAGTATTCAAGAGAAAGGTTAAAAGGTTATGGGATTATGGGAATGTAGTGGCTGAGCCCTCGCCTACTACTGCATTCGTTGCTACGAATGGTCCCAGGGTGTAGCAGTACTCGTAAAGAGACTGGACATCTTTGAGATAGAATGATGCGAACACTGACTTGCTTCTCCAATAGGTTGCATCCATAACACTCTGCAGAAAATGGCTCTGTTTGAAGGCCACTGAAGTAGCCACAGCTCTCACTTCATGTGTCCTTACCTTCAGCAAAGCAAGGTCTTCTTCCTTCAGATGAGAATGTGCTTCTCTAATCAGAAGCCTGAATAGTAAGAAAACTGAGTTCTTAGAACTTGGAAAAGAAGGTTTCTTGATAGCACACCATAAGGCTTCTGTTTGTCCTCGTAAAGGTTAAGACCTTTTTAGATAGTACCTAAGAGCTCTAACTGGGCAAAGTACTCTCTCCAGTTCATTCCCCACCAAGTTGGACAGGCTTGGGATCTCGAACGACTTAGGCCAAGGACGTGAAGGAAGCTCGTTTAGCAAAAACCGAGCTGCAAGGAACATGTAGCCGTTTCAGATGTGAAAACAATGATCCTGCTGAAGGTGTGGATCTCACTTACTCTTTTAGCTGTTGTCAAGCACACGAGGAAAAGAGTTTTTAATGTGAGGTCCTAAAAAGAGGCTGATTGGAGAGGTTCAAATCTTGATGACATAAGGAACCTTAGGACCACGTCTAGATTCCAGCCTGGAGTGGACAACCGACGTTCCTTTGAGGTCTCAAAAGACCTAGGGAGGTCCTGTAGATCTTTGTTGGTGGAAAGATCCAAGCCTCTGTGGCGGAAAACCGCTGCCAACATACTTCTGTAACCCTTGATCGTAGGAGCTGAAAGGGATCTTACTTTCCTTAGATATAACAGGAAGTCAGCAATCTGGGTTACAGTGGTACTGGTTGAGGAAACTGCATTGGTCTTGTACCAGCTACGGAAGACTTCCCCTTGAGACTGATAGATTCTGAGAGTGGATGTTCTCCTTGCTTTGGCAATCGCTCTGGCTGCCTCCTTCGAAAAGCCCCTAGCTCTTGAGAGTCTTTCGAAAGTCTGAAGGCAGTCAGACGAAGAGCGTGGAGGTTTGGGTGTACCTTCTTTACGTGAGGTAGACGTAGAAGGTTCACTCCTAGAGGAAGAGTCCTGGGAATGTCGACCAGCCATTGCAGTACCTCTAAGAACGATTCTCTCGCGGGCCAGAGCGGAGCCAACCAACGTCAGCCGTGTCCCTTTGCGAGAGGAGAACTTCTGAAGTACCCTGTTGACAATCTTGAACGGCGGGAATGCATACAGGTCGAGATGGAACCAATCCAGCAGAAAAGCATCCACGTGAACTGCTGCTGGGTCTGGAATCGGAGAACAATACAACAGTAGTCTCTAGGTTATCGAGGTAGCGAACAGATCTATGGTTGGCTGACCCCACAGGGCCCAAAGTCTGCTGCAAACATTCTTGTGAAGGGTCCACTCTGTGGGGATGACCTGACCCTTCCGGCTGAGGTGATCTGCCATGACATTCATACCGCCCTGAATGAACCTCGTTACCAGCGTGAGCTTTCGATCTTTAGACCAGATGAGGAGATCCCTTGCGATCTAGAACAACTTCACGAAAGAGTCCCTCCCTGCTTGAAGATGTAAGCCAGGGCTGTGGTGTTGTCAGAGTCCACCTCCACCACTTTGTTAAGCTGGAGGGACTTGAAGTTTATCAAGGCCAGAAGAACCGCCAACAACTCCTTGCAATTGATGTGAAGTGTCCTTTGTTCCTGACTCCAATGTTCCCGAGCATTCCTGTCCTGATGCGTCCGAGAGGAGAAGGCGGTCGGGTTTCTGAACAGCCAAAGATAGACTTCCTTGAGAAGAAAGCTGTTCTTACACCACGCGAGAGAAGACCTCCTCTCTTCGGAAACAGGAACTGAGACCGTCTCTAGCGTCATGTCCTTTATCCAGTGAGCAGCTAGATGATACTGAAGGGGGGGGAGGTGGAGTCTCCCTAACACGATGAACAGGGTCAGCGATGAAAGTGTCCCTGTTAGACTCATCCACTACCTGACTGAGCATCGGTTCCTTCTCAGCATGCTCTGGATGCATTCTAGGGCTTGGAAGATCCTTGGGGCCGACGGAAAAGCCCGAAAAGCTCGACTCTGAAGATCCATACCCAGGGAGACAATGGTCTGGGATGGGACGAGCTGAGACTCCTCAAAATTGACCAGGAGGCCCAGTTCCTTGGTCAGATCCATAGTCCATCTGAGAATCTCCAGACAGCGACGACTTGTGGGAGCTCTTAAAAGCCAGTCGTCTGCCGGAGCCGGACACAAGATCATGGTACTGCTGCACAGTCTGTGAACTGTCAACCATGGGGAAGTGAGGAAGTACAGTGACAACCCGACTGTCTGGGTCGTACAGACAACTCCTTATCGGGTTGCTGAGGTTGCCGCACTGCGTCACAACAAGTCACTTCTGCTGGTTGTTGAACGTCTTCCCAGTGACACACTGACTCCGTAAACAAAAAAATCCTCTAACAAGGACTAAGCTTGGACTGCATGTCTTGCAACACAGCTCAAGGTCTATGGGAGCAGGTGTGGTAACAGACGGGGTTAGCGACTGAAGTGGAACCATTACCTTCCCTGGGAGCATGTTATGCTTAAATAAAAGTCCATAGGAGGCTACGCAGCTAAAGGCTCCTCTCCAAATGACAGAGTCCTCAAGGGAATATCAGAAGGAGGGAGAAAAGCACTTTCTCATCTACAGGGACCATATCCGAGAAAAGCTAAGTTCTCTCAGTGAGGGTTTCACTGGTGCAAAAGCAGCAGACTAGAAGGCAACGTTATGAAACTGCTTGACAGTCTAGTGAGTTGGCAACAACCAAAGATGTGTGACTGAGAAGCATGCGGTAAGGTATGCAGAGCATGTTGTATGCAGAGCATGCTGTATGCAGAGCATGCTGTATGCAGAGCATGCTGTATGTAGAGCATGCTGTAAGGTAAGCAGAGCGTGTTGCATGGCGTGTAACATTTCTCAGAAATTCCATGACCAGTGCTAGAGTGAGTAATATCGCATTACCGTCCATTGAAAGTGCACGTGCCGAGGGAATTGATTTAGACTGTTTTGTTGATGAATTTGATAGCCGGCATGATAATCGTAGAATTAAGCTACACTAAATGTACTATAATCTACTTCACCTCAGGAAAGGGAAACTCGCCCTGTTGGCAACACTGCATTACTTCATGCATGCTTGCATGGGGTTTAATATCAACATAATATTACCTTACATTCATAACTCATGATTCATTTGTTTAGAAGATATTTTTTGCCATATTTTGCGATTTGTTAAAAATATATTGCAAGGAATACAAATATATTTTTATATAAGAAATACAAATAACCTCCATTATCATAATGTTTGTGTAGGCATACATGTATATGATTACAAATGCAAGTTATGAAAGTAATGAGGTGTTATTATTGTCATTTGTTATTCCCAAGTTGAATGGGAAGAAGCTCAAGTTGAGGAAAAAAATGGCAGATGCATGCGTTGAGGTGGCTGACTCATAGCATGAGGTTGCTGCCTCAAGAGTTGCGCTTGCTGTAAGGGTTGCGGATGCGCAGTAGCAGGTTCCTGAGGAACGAGTTAAGGTTCCTGAGGTGTGAGCTGCGAGAGTTGAGGTAGCGGCTGCGCAGAACGCAGTTCTTGTCTCGCGAGTTGAGGTTCCTGAGGTGCTAGCCTAAGGAGTTGAGACTCTTGCCTTGAGGAGGGTTTAGGTCGCTGCAGCGAGTGCTGAGGTGGCTGCCTCATTGATGGAAGAGGTTGTCGTACCTCAAGAGATTGTTGCCTCGCTGGTGGAACCGCAAGCGGAAGCGGAGGAAGTAAGGCATAAAACTCCTGCTCCCATTGCTGAGGTTGTCTTAAGGAAGGTTAAGGTTGCTGCACAACGCTGGTAACTGGCAACTCAGAACGCTGTAAGGTAGCCTGAGGAACCTCAACTTCGTACGCCTGGCAGACTGGACTGCGGAGAGGCGGAGCGTTCGCAGGAGGAGGTGTAACCTTCTCAGCCTGAAACTCACGCATTAAGACCGCAAGCTGCGACTGCATGGACTGCAGCAAAGTCGTCTTGGGATCAACAGACGATAAGGTCTGTTGAGGCAAAGCCTTAATAGAAGGCATCGCCTTACCTCTCTTAGGAGGTGTGCAGTCACCTGATGACTGAGGAGAGTCAGAGCTAACCCAATGACTGCATCCGGGTTGTTGAACTCTAACTTCGTACGTCTGGCATAGGTCTGGACTTTACGTTTAAGAGGTCTTGAGACCTGAGACCAGCGTTTTCTCCCCGAAATTTCTTCTGCAGACGAGCAAAATAAGGGCTCAATCGTCTGCGGGTGGGAGTGACGGTCTCTGTAAGACACGCCCGCAACCACCAAGGATACTTCTGTGCGCCGATCAAGGCCTGCCGAACCCTTTTGCCCTTCGACATTGCTTCTCCCCTGGGCTTGGGAGCTTGCAAGAGGTCCCGGACTGGGAGGGCGACTGGCACGCACAGAAGTACCCTCACGCACAACACTGACACACTTTGCGCTAATCACTTATCACTTTTGATTTTCTGTTTGCACTTATTTCACTGAACTCGAAACTTTAAGTGGTTTGTACCTGAAACACGCAATTCTATCCTTTCTCAAAAGTTAGTAATTGCGAAAACAGAATTACAATGTAACAGAAAAATCTAATGAAAGATAAATAATTCAGTGGCTGGAGACTAAACACTAGATCAAATAAACTACGTTTAAAATCTCTCACCGCATAAAGCTTGAGAACAAGAAAAAACTCTAGAAACGTTTACCTTCTTCCCCTAAAGAGACTAGGGAGAAGAGCAAAAACGATAACAACGTTACTCGCTTTAACGAAACGTTTATCCTCCTCTTTCTCCCTCCGTCTCTATCTCTCTCTCTCTCTCTCTCTCTCTTGACTTAGAACCTGAGAGAAGAGCCCAATCATATATATCGTTAAAACATATTATTGTTAAAGGAAAAAACTGAAATATTTCCCAAAATGAAAAGTTCCTTTATTAGAATTAAAATCATTAAGTTAAGAAAGAATGAACAAAACGCTAGACACGGTTACTCTTACTGCAATGTGACACCGTGAAAATTCTCTCTCTATCGTAACGATAGAGCGCAAGTTGAACGTTCTGAACGTCAACAACTGCAGAGACAAAACAAAACGTTAGTTCAACTTTGAAAACAGTACGAGACTATCAAAGAAATTCTTTCAAAAACATTAAAATAGCATAATATGTTAACAGGTAAAACCGAAATGACGGGCTCAATGTTAATTAACTTCGGTACCAAGAAAAGACCGCCTACTATTAGGAAAGGTTGAATATAAACAAATATAAAAATTAATTTTAATAAGTTTATAATAAAAGGAAGTTAATCGAAGAGGCCTATAAAAGGCGGAGAGATATAAAATAAATCTATAACTTTTGTTAAGCAAAATTAAGAAAGAGAGTCTATACTCTCTTAGACACCAACACTTCCGTCTAAGGGAAGGGTCGGCCATTTAAAGGTGAAAGAGAGTTCATACTCTCTTCGTCACCATAATTAATCAAATTAATTCCAAAAGTTAGCTAAGCTAATGATAAAACTTCCTGAATAGCGAAAGCTGAAATCTTAGAGCAATACTTCACCAAAAACCGTGAACAAGACTCCAAAATTATAAGCGTATCCATGAACGTCTTGCCGGAAGCACGACCAAGGAAAAATTGAAGTGGTGTCAACAAGAAGTACTGCAGTACCTGGCCACAGGTGGCGCTTGTGAGTACACCCCCCTCTTGTATAGCGATCGCTGGCGTATCCCTTCCGTAGAATTCTGTCGGGCAACAGAGTTGACAGCTACATGATTATCGGGTAAGTTTAATATTGAAAAATTGTTTTTTTACAAGAGGAAAATATTATAAAGGATAGTTTTTCAAAGTTCCCTATGAAAATATTTTAGGTA
Organism: Palaemon carinicauda; assembly: GCF_036898095.1. Taxonomy (NCBI): domain Eukaryota; kingdom Metazoa; phylum Arthropoda; class Malacostraca; order Decapoda; family Palaemonidae; genus Palaemon; species Palaemon carinicauda. The sequence continues at coordinate 152,345,778 of NC_090727.1, forward strand.
ATCGTATGTTTAGCCTCACTGAGATTAGAAATTTAACCCTTTCACCCCCAAAAAGGACGTACCAGTACATTCTTGCAAAACACTGTTAATTACATGTTTTTACATATTTTTGATAATTTTATGTTTAGCTTCAGGCATTTTCCAAAAGAATGAGACCAACCTGACCTTTCTAGGACAAAAATTCAACCTGTTAGAGCAATTTAAAAAAAATATATAGCAAAATGGGCTCGAAATTTAACTTTATGGTGGGGGTAAAAGGGTTAAATAGAAAGAAATATACACTCATACATAAAACTATCCATTTCTTCAAAAACCCTTTTCAATTTCCTCTTTCAAAGAAAAATCCTCGACTTTACAATAGAGAAACAAATCCCACATGCGAAATTCTGTTTTGCCCTACCTATAACACCGCATACCTGCATAACGTGACTCATTACGGCCCAAAAATAATAGGGGTTTTTTGGCTTAAGTTTATAGAGCTTCATGGCGGTCTGCTGCTGGTTCTTGTAGTCGCCGATCCTGACGTAGGCCATGAAGAGGTGCGAGAGCAGTTCCTCGTTGCTGGGTTCGGACTTGACGGCCATTTCGTATACGGTGCATATGCGGTCAGCTGGAAGGTAAAAACAAACATTGCAAATGGATTTCATGATTACAGTATATACGTACTCGGCAAAATCAATTTTACGTTCATTTACGTACTCGGCAAAATGGATTTCACATTTAATTATCTATTCGGCAAAATGGATTTCATGTTTAATTACGTACTCGGCAAAATCGATTTCATGTTTATTTACGTACTCGACAAAATCGATTTCATGTTTATTTACGTACTCGACAAAATCGATTTCATGTTTATTTAGGTACTCGACAAAATCGATTTCATGTTTATTTAGGTACTCGACAATTTATTTACGTACTCGACAAAATGGATTTCATGTTTATTTACGTACTCGGGAAAATGGATTTCACATTTATTTACGTACTCGACAAAATAGATTTCATGTTTATCTACGTACTTGGCAAAATGGATTTCATGTTTATTTATGTACTCGGCAAAATAGATTTCATGGTTATTTATGTACTGTACTTGGCAAAATGGATTTCATGTTTATTTATGTACTCGACGAAATGGATTTCATGTTAAATTACGTACTCGGCAAAATGGATTTCATGTTTATTTATGTATTCGGCAAAATCAATTTCATGTTTATTTACGCACTCGACAAAATCAATTTCATGTTTATTTACGTACTCGACAAAATCGATTTCATGTTTATTTACGTACTCGACAAAATTGATTTCATGTTTATTTAAATACTCGGCAAAATCGATTTCATGTTTACTGTATTTACGTACTCGGCAAAATGAATTTCATATTTAATAATCTACTCGGCAAAATCGATTTCATGTTTATTTACGTAATTGGCAAAATGGATTTCATGTTTATTTACGTAATTGGCAAAATGGATTTCATGTTTATTTACGTACTCGACAGAATCGATTTCATGTTTATTTACGTACTCGACAATTAATTTACGTACTCAACAATTTATTTACGTACTCGACAAAATGGATTTCACATTTATTTACGTACGACAAAATCGATTTCATGTTTATCTACGTACTTGGAAAAATGGAATTCATGTTTATTTACGTACTCTGCAAAATCACGTTGAAAAAGACATGTATTTTAGGTTTTTGTTTACATACTTGGCAAACCCACTGACATCGTCATTAACATCTCTCCTCGGACGGAATAGGCGACTGGATGCAATACTCACGCTGGTGCATCTCCCGAAAACATATCGTGAGCGCCTGCAGCGTCGCTTCATCTGTCGGACCTTCCTGGATGACGGTCGAAATGAGGTTTTCGCATTCCTCCCGCCGATTCAGCCGAAGCAAGGCGAGACCTTTGAGAACTCTGGCGCAGTGAAGGTTGGCCTGTTTGCGCAGGACTTTGTCGGCCTCTTGGACTGCCTTCTTGTTATTGCCTGTGTCCAACCATTCTGAAAGACACATTTGTTATTATAAGACATAAAAGAGGATCATTTTACAGCGTGTAGAGACAAGTCCCTTACATAATAATGAGATGAGTTCCAAGAAAGTTTCCTCAGTGGAAAAGGTCCAGAGTCAAACATAATTAATTCAAGCATCCTGGTCATATTCCACAACTACTCCCTCCCACACTGCTACTCATCTTTTAAGTTAGCCAATTTTGCTAACACAAGTGAATCAGTCTATTTAAGAATCAAGAATTCCTACAGCTAATTCTACACGATAGAATAAATTTAAGAGAAATTAATATATATGTAGAGTACTCTGTATTATACTTATTTCAAACACTTTACTATATTTATCTATGAAAATTCGTAAGTGGAAAGTTCTCATCTAGAGGACTTACTTCAGACGCTACTCTGCATATTAAAAAAAAGACTTAAGTTCTTCTAATGGAAACAAAATATCTCTAAAACTTCTGTGTATTTTTTTTATTTTCCCAATGACCCTTCCATATGTTACACTTCTCTAAACCGAAGCAAATGGGTCCAGCTCTAAATCTCCAACATGCTCCGCCCACAAGCATCATGATTGGCTCCCACCTTCTCGCAGTTTAAATTTAATCCCCGGTTTGTCGATGTTTCTCCATTTTCTACCTGTATCACAATCTCTCAACTTCATTTCCATAGTACTAGCTTTACTTTTCTTTGATGTACCGACATCCTCGCCTGCATTACGATCGCGAGCCGTGATGAAAAGCAAAATATTACGAGGAAAAGTAACAAGCTTAAACAACAACAATCCAGAATAGAAATGCAATGGTTACTGAGGGACATTCAGATGCTGTTTTCATCTTTTCTTCATTCACGTTACTGTTACCTTATGCCACCAAAATGAGATACTGAACTATCGCACTTGCAGGAACTAGTCCAGCTATTCGTAATGACAATGCAATCGACAAAGGTCGAAACATTTCCGTAATACTCTACTTAATAGGGGATATGTCTTATCCACGAAACATTGCGTTCGCGAAATGTGAAAAGGCGTGAATAAGGCAAAAATCCACCGTACATTCGTGTATTTCTGATGAGTTCTGGCCGGCCCAATATGCCCAGTTAAGGGTAATTTGTGGAACAGTAGACAAACCTACAATTAGTCCCGATAAAGGTTGTCACCAATTCTATACATAACAGCATGCCATCGAAGTTAAGGTTAGGTTAAGTATTCTAGGCAAGGCCATATCTCTAGGTTAGGTGTAGGTATTTTATGCAAGATCATATCTCTGATTAGTAAAATAAGACTGAACTTTCCTTATTCTATATGCTTATGCCAAACTGTATGCCGATCAGTAAAAATATACACACTATTAGTACAATAACCGTGACGAAGTAAATAAAAGATGTTCCTGGTGTGGTTTTAGGAGATTTGAAAGATTCTGACGACATCTGGACAGAATTCTGTACTTTTCTTGCTATAAAGACATACGAATAGCAAGACGTTAATTAAAGCAAAAAAAACATACAATATTTCAAAAGATATGAACACAAATATGTGGCCTCACCCAAGGTTCCCACTTAACATTAAAATCCTGTCCTTGTCTTCGGAGGGGAGGGGGGAAGACTATGGCAGCCTGCAATGCACTTAAGGCCTATATGTTCTTACCCTACCCTAAGGTATCGCTGTGTTAGCTTCCTAACCGGCCTTCCTGCTGAAACATGGCTATTCAGACATGGCGTATCCTACTTTCGCTCGTCATTATAACTTGAAAAGTATGACTTTCCGACAATAACGATAACAGAAACTGTTCAAAACATCTATACGCACACCACTAGGACCCATCATTTCCTCAAAAATGCCAACAACATCCTTGCTAATGGAGATTAAAAGAAAATTTAATGTTATTGTTCTTAAACTTCTCTTGTAGTTTTTTTTCCTCATTTCCATTCCTGACTGGGCTATTTTCCCTGCTAGAGCACTTGGGCTTATAGCATCCTATTTTTCCAACTAGGGTGGTAGCTTAGCTAATATTAATACCAATAATAATAAAGGACGCTTCATTTGGGGCTAGAAATCTGTTTAGAAGCGAAGGGAGGTTGACTGACAAAAAAAATAGTTACTAGAAAAAGTCTCTTAATAGCCACTCGGATGGAAAATTCAAATGTCGACCCGTTCAAATTTAGAAAGCCAATGCATTGCCAATATTCAATCAAATCAAGTACCGTGATTATTAAAAATCACCACCTATTGGATATAGGGCTCAAAATAGTATGTTTGAGGAAATCTACTTATGTTAATCTATCTCCTCATATAGTACAACTGTATATGGTAAATCCCAATGATCTGCGAAGTACTAAAATACCAGGATAAAAATAGTATTGGGGTGTATGTATGATAGTGGCCACATATATGTATGATTATGTCTAACTTAAAATACGGCTGTGTTTGGGGGTCGCACACCTCCTGGCTAGGTAAGTAGGTAAGGACATGGCATGTAGGCTAGGTTAGGGGGGGGGGGGGGAGTTTAGGTTAGTTGATGTCCATTTTTAATCCACACTGGAGGAATTGGCCGCTGATATACAAAGGTTCCGTGGAATTTTTACAAAAGTAAGTATCAAAGTTATTCTTAAGCGCCGAACTAGGTAATGAGGTTCAAACTAGTGTTTTAGTAGGGTAATATACAACTGCATTGTTGGTGATAAAGATTCTACAAATATTGTACTAATAAACTAAATCCGGTCAGTTTAGAAGTAAATACTTATCAATACGCCGTCAAAATTAAACAGAAACCTTGGAGCTTTTGTATATCAGCGACCAGTTCCGCCTGTTCATAGAAAATGGAAACCAACCAACCTAAACTTCCCTACCTAACCTAATCTACAAGCCGTGTCCTTAATTGCTTACCTAACTGCCCGCCTGCAACACCCCTTACACTGCCGAATTCTTAGTTGGCCGTCATCATACATACTGATGGCTGCTATCATACACACACCCCCTAAACCTTATATATCGGCACAGGTTTTATTAAAGTTACGGAAAGGGAAAACTTTCCTAGTAAAACCCAACTTTTCCCTGTAGAAAAAAGTCCGTTCCCTTGGAAAATGACACTTATTTTTGTTGCAGATAAATACTTGATGTTTTATATATATATATATATATATATATATATATATATATATATATATATATATATATATATATATATATATATAACTTTACCCCAGCATAACCTAACCTAGGATGCAGTGTTCTTACGTATTAGTGTGGGGCTCTGACCTTTATCCCAGTAAGATTTATTACAATACATGATTACATATATCATATTGTTTGTCACTAAAAATTTTAATCCAACAAATGACATATATATTGTTTTATAACCAAAAATCGTAATGTATACACCTTGAAGGTTCACAATATAAACATGAGTTAGTGTTTGGATATCTATAAATAAGTATTTCAGATTGAAATTGAGGTTATAATAATTGAAAATAAATAGAATTGATATAAAATAACATACAAATACAGAACACATTCCTGTCCTTAAATATAAGTTTAATAGTAAGGTAGGGTTGCCAAATCTCCTATATCCTCAGCCAGCCATCAAGCGAATACTTATCATACGTTATCCTATAGTGTATTCTATCAATTTCCCAGTCCTTATTCTAATTTACCTTTAATATACGACCTTTAAGAACCACTGTCATATAGTTATTGTTGAATTTAACCGAAGTTAAGAGCAATTCTATGGCCTGATTGGACGACAAAATTACGGGAAGAGACCAGGTGAGGTAGTTGTCCTTCGTCATTTTACATAAAATACACGTTTCCTTCGGGATATTTTAGTTAAATTAAAGATATTACTTTTAGCTAATGATTGGACCAATTTAAAATGGGGGGAAAGATAATCATTATTGAATTTAACCAAAGTTAAGAGCAATTCTAAGTCCCGATTGGACGACAAAAATACGGGAAGAGACCCGAAGAGGTACTTAAGTCCTTCGTTATTTTACATAAAATACACGTTTCCTTCGGGATATTTTAGTTAATTTAAAGATATTGCTTTTAGCTAATGATTGGACCAATTTAAATTGGGGGGAAAGATAATCATTATTGAATTTAACCAAAGTTAAGAGCAATTCTAAGTCCCGATTGGACGACAAAAATACGGGCAGAGACCCGAAGAGGTACTTAAGACCTTCGTTATTTTACATAAAATACACGTTTCCTTCGGGATATTTTACAGTTAAATTAAAGATATTGCTTTTAGCTAATAATTGGAGCCATTTAAAATAGGATAAAGGGATAATCTCACCATAAATAGGACGCAATCTTCTTTCGATCACAGAATCGTCTACATGCGGACGTGCTGCCATGATTGCTCCCAATGTTATGGTTTGCGAAATTTGAGTCTATGTTAATTTTTTCCTTTTTTTCGATTATTAAATTATCTATTATAGAAATTAAATATTTTTTTGGATTATTTAAAGAATAAATTATGTTGTTTTTAGATGCATACATTAATATTATTATTGCGGTTAAAGGAACAGTTTTCTGCAGATGTTTATATAAGTGATAAACAGTTTGGAAAACATGTGAATTTGATGGTTATGAAGTTAATTGATATTAATATATATTTTTTACATATTTTTTACATATTTTTAGATTATTTATATTATAATTGAGTCTCAGGACAGTTTTCTGCAAACATTTCTACGGGTGATAAACAATTAGGAAAACATGTGAATTTGATGGTTATGAAGTTAAATTTAGATTAATATATATTAATATATATTTTTTACATATTTTTAGATTATTTTTATATTATTTATATTATAATTGAGTCTCAGAACAGTTTTCTGCAAACATTTCTACGAGTGATAAACATTTTGGAAAACATGTGAATTTGATGGTTATAGAATTAAATTTACATTAATATATATTTTTTACATATTTTTTACATATTTTTAGATTATTTTTATATTATTTATATTAGAATTGAGTCTCAGAACAGTTTTCTGCAAACATTTTCGAGGTAGTAGGTTGGCCAAGGCACCAGCCGCCCGTTGAAATACTACCGCCAGAGAGTTATGGGGTCCTTTGACTGGCCAGACAGTACTACGTTGGATCCTTCTCTTTGGTTACGGTTCTTTCTCTTTGCCTACACATACGCCGAATAGTCTGGCCTATTCTTAACAGATTCTCCTCTGTCCTCACACACCTGACAACACTGAGGTTACTAAACAATTCTTCTTCGCTCAAGGGGTTAACTACTGCACTGTATTTGTTCTGTGGCTACTTTCCTCTTAGTAAGGGTAGAAGAGACTCTTTAGCTATGGTAAGCAGCTCTTCTAGGAGAAGGACACTCCAAAATCAAACCTTTGTTCTCTAGTCTTGGGTAGTGCCATAGCCTCTGTACCATGGTCTTCCACTGTCTTGGGTTAGAGTTCTCTTGCTTGAGGGTACAATCAGGCACACTATTCTATTTAATTTCTCTTCCTCTTGTTTTGTTAAAGTTTTCATAGTTTATATAGGAAATATTTATTTTAATGTTACTCTTCTTAAAATATTTTATTTTTCCTTCTTTCCTTTCCTTACTGGGCTATTTTCCCTGTTGGGGCCCCTGGGCTTATAGCATTTTGCTTTTCCAGCTAGGGTTGTAGCTTAGCAAATAATAATAATAATAATAATTTCTACGGGTGAAAAACAGTTTGGAAACATGTGAATTTGATGGTTATGAAGTTAAATTAATATTAATATATATTTTTTATATATTTTTTACATATTTTTAGATTATTTATATTATAATTGAGTCTCAGAACAGTTTTCTGCAAACATTTCTACGGGTGATAAACAATTTGGAAAACATGTGAATTTGATGGTTATTTAGTTAAATTGATATTAATATATATTTTTTACATATTTTTTACATATTTTTAGATTATTTTTAGATTATTTATATTATAATTGAGTCTCTGGACAGTTTTCTGCAAACATTTCTACGGGTGAAAAACATTTTGGAAACATGTGAATTTGATGGTTATGAAGTTAAATTGATATTAATATATATTTTTTACATATTTTTTTACATATTTTTAGATTATTTTTATATTATTTATATTATAATTGAGTCTCTGGACAGTTTTCTGCAAACATTTCTACGAGTGAAAAACAATTTGGAAAACATGTGAATTTGAGGGTTATGAAGTTAAATTAATATTAATATATATTTTTTACATATTTTTAGATTATTTTTATATTATTTATATTATAATTGAGTCTCTGGACAGTTTTCTGCAAACATTTCTACGAGTGAAAAACATTTTGGAAACATGTGAATTTGATGGTTATTTAGTTAAATTTATATTAATATATATTTTTTACATATTTTTATAATATTTTTTAATTATTTATATTATAATTGAGTCTCAGGACAGTTTTCTTTAAACATTTCTACGAGTGATAAACAATTTGGAAACATGTGAATTTGATGGTTATGAAGTTAAATTGATATTAATATATATTTTTTACATATTTTCTACATATTTTTAGATTATTTTTATATTATTTATATCATAATTGAGTCTCAGAACATTTTTCTGCAAACATTTCTACGAGTGATAAACAATTAGGAAAACATGTGAATTTGAGGGTTATGAAGTTAAATTTACATTAATATATATTTTCTATATATTTTTAAACTGTTTTAATATTATTTATTCCATTATTCTATTATTTCATCTGTTTTCATATCAGTTTTCTGCAGACAATTTGGAAAAAAGTTAATCTGATCATTATGAAATTAAATTTACAGTAATATATATTTTATAAACATTTTAAAATTATTTTCATGTTATTTATATCATAATTACGTCTATCATTTGTAACAATATTTATATTAGTTTTATCTATTTCCGTTAATGAGTCCAGAGGTCCACAAAAGTCCTTTTATAACCCCAACCTACACTTATCCCAATAACATTTATTACAATTGGGAAATAAGTGAAATGAAATACAAATTTCAACTTACTATTGCTTTAAATACGTAGAATATATTACATTTATAATGATTAAACTAATATTGTTCATATTCATCGTGTCAGAAGAGGTCCACAAAAGTCCTTTTATAACCCCAACCTACACTTATCCCAATAACATTTATTACAATTGGGAAATAAGTGAAATGAAATACAAATTTCAACTTACTATTGCTTTAAATACGTAGAATATATTACATTTATAATGATTAAACTAATATTGTTCATATTCATCGTGTCAGAAGAGGTCCACAAAAGTCCTTTTATAACCCCAACCTACACTTATCCCAATAACATTTATTACAATTGGGAAATAAGTGAAATAATATACAAATTTCAACTTACTATTGCTTTAAATACGTAGAATATATTACATTTATAATGATTAAACTAATATTGTTCATATTCATCGCGTCAGAAGCCCGTTAAAATGAGAAATTTCACTCCAAATTAATGATTCAATTATTTGATTAAAATGGTTAAGACTGTTTCTCGAATGAACATTTATTTATTATCATAAAACTTCATAATTATAATTCTTATTTCTTTATAATTTTATTTGATTACTTCCTGCGCTCATTAAATTTCCGGATTCACCCTTACCTGTGACTCCTATAGTCTGTTGAAGGTCTTCAAGAACTTCTGGCTGATGAAGAGAAAATTTTATATATAATATTTGGACCATATGGCCAATTGTTGGGGCTGGGGGTGCCATTCAACGCCATTTTGCAACTCTTAAACATTATAGTAGTATGACGAATCAAAATTTAGATGACGGAAACGGGTTAAATAGATGACAAAAAAGTAGGTGCAGCTAGGCAGACTACAGGGATGGTGTAAAAATCTTTTGGTAATGCATACAGTCCTCAAAAGGAGGTGTACTGATGGCAGTAACTCCGGAAAATTGGTCTTTAAAGTCACAGGTTTCTTTAGATTTTTCAACTTTTTACTGTTTCAGTTTTTGTGGTATTTAGTCAACCATACATAGGTAGCAGCCATTTGTTTCAAGAGGATTACAAGTTATTTTTTTTTTAAGTTTTTATAGTTTATATATGAAATATTTATTTTAATGTAGTTACTGTTCTTAAAATATTCTATATTAGTTGTTAACTAATTTTCTTGTAGTTTCCTTATTTCCTTTCCTCACTGGGCTATTTTCCTTGTTGAAGCCCTCGGGCTTATAGCATTCTGTTTTTCCAACTAGGGTTGTAGATTAGCAAGTAATAATAATAATAACAATAATAATAATAATAATAATAATAATGAAGCAGTATCACGCAGGTTTTTGCTTATCTCGGGTTACTCTGTTACCGAATCCCCGCGATGATAGAGGGCTGACTGTATCATAATCTGATTGAAATAATAGTTGATAATGGAAATACACAAAATAGGCTAGTAATACTTCATAATCATATTGATGAATAATTACGCTAAACAACTTTTGAAATATATTTTTCAATGAGGAGGTCATCTCAAATATTGCTGTCTTGCAAGAAATGTAGCAAATTATAGACCCAGCCCTTGACTTTTCCTATTCTCATTCTCGCTTGTACTTACAATGTAGTGAGTTTTCTTTTTTATATCTTCTGCTATTTTGTCGGTTATCAAACCGGTCTCTTATTATCATTATCACTGGTTAAGCTACAACCCTAATTGGGAAAGCACAATGCTATAAGCCCTGGGGCTGCAACAAGGAAAAATAACCCATAGCAATATCATGTGTATCTCTATTCATATACCCTTTTAATTTGACATTTCATTAACATGAATAATGCTGATGAGACCCAATAAAAAACAAAAGTTCTTGTATCCATTCTATTGCGATAGGGCAAAGTTTAGTACAGTACTAGATTACTATTGCGAAGTTACTAGTATGTAGTGGTCAGTGGAGTGAAACTAGATAAAGCTGTAGACATCAAGTTTAAATTGGTTTGCTGTGTTCTGTAACATCTAGTCAAATCACCGTACCTTAAGCCCCTTCCACATGAGGGGCAAACGCAGGGCAGACACTCAGATTTGCCCGTAATTCTCTTGCTTTGAAACAGTGTTACCAGATCAAATAGTCCAAGACAGACAGTAGGAATAGGCAGGCGAACATATGACTTAGGCCCAGACATTGGGCAGAGTGCTGACAGTTATGTCAGACAATAGTCAGGCACCCATCCAGTGCCTCATCAGACACGGGAACTTCGATGGTTTGTCCATTGTTTCCTCGTTTATGACGTCATCTGCACTCGTCATCCATATAACGAAATTGGTAAAAGTGACTGTCCGCCGTGCATTTGGCCCCTCAAATGGAAGAGCGTTAAGCCTGATTGATCTTTAGGTGCATGGCCTTCTGCCTTTTATATTTAAACTGCTTCCTTTAATTTCTTAAGGCCTGGCTGTTTGACTTCTTTGACTTTCCCCCACAATATCATCTCATTTTAGAAGTCTTTGAACTCAACCACAACCTATGAATTCTATTGTAAAGTGTAATCATAACAAAAGTGCTCATCTGTGCAACCTAACAACTTATTATAATGTTACTCTATTATAATATAGGGAATGTTAGTAATAAAAAATGAAAACTTACAAAAATCAAAGTACACAGTACAATTTAATATAGTTTTTGTTTGCAGTTTTAAAAGCAGAATTGTTTTTACCTTTACAAATATAAGTTTTCAATTGGAAATTCTTTTAAGAAGTTCCAAATGGATTGGATTGTACAGTATCACTCACCCATAAATTAATTCAATGCTGCCATGAATACCGGTAAAGTGTCAGATATGAAATCTACCTAGATGTGAAGTCATACAATATGATATCCAGTTCAGACTTCAAAAAATAAGTAAGAAAATTACATATGATTAAAACGAGAATTTCACGTAAACAAAAACAAAAATGTTTTTTAATTTAACTGTAAAACCTGAATTTGATTTTCCTTGTGTAAAGCAGACCTAATCAGTTTATATTTTTCTGTAGCAAGGTTTATTTCTGCTGATAACAGAAATTTTGTTGTGACACTTGGAGGATGTCCTGAGAAAGATTCCTTTATAATTATGATAATAATAATACAGTGATCATCTGCATTATATCAACATCTATCGTTCTCTGTACATCGCAGAATTATAAATTTTTATGTAACTATATCTCAGACTCATCTTTATATTGCAACTTTTTCTAAGGGATGATAAGTTTTATTTCTTTCATGTTTTAATTATTATTTGTTAAAAAGTTTATCTTTAAGCCTTTTAATAAAGTAAATTAAAGTATATTCATACTGCTTAGTACAACTACTACTAATAATAAAGGTATTTGTCCTTTCAAGTTTACTTCACATAAGCATAAATTACATTCTCTATAAATAAGTTAACAAGATCGAGCCAGGGACCAATGAAACACTCAAATACACAAAACATGTTTATTAATATTCATGATTGACTCTCCATAATAATTCTAACAAACCAACTATTCATCAGCTGAAAACATGAATTAAAAAAATATTCCTTATTAACAATCCCAAGGTATCACAGATAAAAACTTGAAGAGGGATTAACTGGGAAATCATTTCAGGGAAATAGCTTCGTTCGACCTTCGATCAAAATGATAAATGTTTACGCTTGAAGGCTGTGTCTGTTATTCACCTCCTATGCACTGCATAATAATAATAAAGAGATGTATTAGATTAACTTGACGGGCAGCATAATTAAACACTGTTACCTGATGTGAGACGTTCGTTAGTTAGTTAAATTCGTCCACACCTTTCGTGAGACAGGTTCTTGCGCTGTCACCCCATCAAGAGAAACACTATGTTAATCTTTGCGCTTGAAGACTATGTTTATTCTCCTATGTCGTATAACTTTTAAATTGACAGGCAGCAGAATTAAACACTGTTATCTGATATAAGAAGGATGTTCGTTCGTTAAAGTCGCCCCACCTACTGTGAGACGCAGGTTCTTGCGCTGTCACCCCATCAAGAGAAACACTATGTTCATCTTTGCGCTTGAAGAGTATGTCTATTCTCCATGTTCTAGAACTTATACTATATGTGAAGTATTGATCAACACTAAACAGTCAACAGAATTAAAACATAAAACTGTACATTTACATAAACAGTTAGGTAATATTTTTGCACATATTTTGTATGAAAATAACAATTTCCACTTTAAAAATGAATCACCAATGTTGATTAAGGTTTAAAAGACCAATTACTCATAATTCATATAAGGAATTCAAGATCGAAAACGACTAATCACGTCTGATCTCTCTCAAAATTACATGGGATAACAGTTCTCAAGATAAACACTTCGCACATCCTGGTTTATTTAATGTTTCCTTTATTACTGATGTCAAAACTAGATTTGATGCATAATACACCAGAATATTACATACGTACGGAGCACAGACAGACTAGTAAAGGCTGCCAATGTTAAAAATCCTATGAAAGCCAAGACACAGAAATAACACAACAATCAACACAGGTAGGATATCAAATATCTTCTCTTTAGGGTGAATTATCTTCAACAAACACTTTACTATCGAATGGTGATGTAACCGCAGACATTCCGAAGTACCCACGATAAACGGCCAAGACTCGCACCTCGTAAACACGCACAAATGGATACCACGGCGTCACGGGCCATTCTTCTTCTTCTTTTCCCTGAGACTTCGCTTCCCCCTTCAAGGTAATCAAACATCAATGGAGACTCAAACATAATTGGGTCTTTGTTTTGGGATTGCTTCTCGGTATCACCACCTTTTTTAAAACTATACAGCACTAATATCTGGAGCAATTTTTAATCCCTATGAAAAATATGGCTATAATACACAGACGCATACCTCCTCATTGGCGGGGTATTTTAACACTCGATTCTTACCAGCTATGAAATGACATTTGCCAAGATATATATTTGTGCACTTCTTCTCAAAACAAAGCCCACTTATACACATAGTTTCATTAATAGTTCACCCTGAAGTGAGTACCAAAAAGCAAGAGACGATTATTCGACATAAAGTACAGGTATAGAGACACAAGACAGAAATTACCCTCGTAGCACTCTGTGCTCTACGACACAAGGTACTAACATACAAACCCATTTGGGTTTTTAACAAGACATCCTGTCAGTTGGATGATCACTATATATATATATCTATATACACATACTTCTATATTCTTTGGGGGTAACATTTTCTCAAACATATGGAAAAATATCTTCAATGTTACGGCAACTTACATCTAACAGTTGGAAAATACACTCGCGTACTTCAAGATGCAAGGTAAATACAGCGTAAGTGTTAGTCCGTATGTATACCACCAGTATTACTTTTCCGATACTCACTGCAAGATGATTACACTAGAAAAATCCTGGAATAGCAGTTAACTAACCACTACACAACTACGGTAGAAGATGCAAACCTTAACCCTTTCACCCCCAAAGGACGTACTGGTACGTTTCACAAAAGCCATCCCTTTACCCCCATGGACGTACCGGTACGTCCTTGCAAAACACTGTTAATTACATATTTTTACACATTTTTGATAATTTTATGAGAAAATTCAGACATTTTCCAAGAGAATGAGACTAACCTGACCTCTCTAGGACAAAAATTAAGGCTGTTAGAGCAATTTAAAAGAAATATACACCAAAATGTGCTTGGAAAAAAATAACCCCCTGGGGGTTAAGGGTTGGAAATTTCCAAAAAGCCTGGGGGTAAAAGGGTTAATATACATATACATGAAGTGGTTATAAGGTTTGGCAATCCAAACGCATTTCTTAAAAGGAGAACACTTACATCTAACACATTAGCCGGACATCTACTAACTAAAGCAAACGCAGATCGACGCGGCACTGAACGGACATTGCCAGTTTTCTATAACTCCCGACGCTCGGGCGAACATCCAGTGGCCTGTTGGCTACCTTAAGGTTGTTTAAATATACAATATATTCACAATGTTTATCATATAAACTTCCACTACCACACAATTTGTGAAGAGAATGGGTCAGTCAGTCTATGAATCTAATTGCATACTTTGTAAGGCAATGATTTTTTTACTGAATTTGCTAAGGATAAAAAAAAAATAGAACTAGTCTTTGACAGCTTGCATAATCTAAAAGATGGATGTACCATTTTTATTTGATTAGGCCGCACCTTTCCTTTCTTCTTTCTTTCCCTTTTCCTTAATGGCGTCTCTTTAAATGTCAAGACGATAACTTTTGCCTTTCTCTTACTAATCTACAACTCTTAGAGTATTTGTATGTAACCAATATAAATCCAATTCCTTATTTCTGTTACTTTTATCTATACGAAACTTTAAAGACTAACCTCTGCATACACTTGGAGCTGCGTACTCTTGATCAAACAAAACGAAAAGGTCCCTATCTCAAACAACGTTAACCGAGGTGTAACGGACAATATGTAACCGGAAAACTTAAATTTTTCTAGGACTGTTTTGATCCTACTTCCCATGAACACATTTACAAGCTCTACCTCATTTAGAATTGGGCGTTCATTTTCCAGCAGACTCGGTCTATTTATAGTACGTGATCATAATATTAAACATAACTTTAAGCCTTGCAAAGATACATAAAAACTAATCAATACAGTTCATCAAAAGAAAAGTGTTTGTTTCGATACAAAAGTCAGATTCAAAAGACAATCAGACTCCAAAGTTTGAGTTATTCATGAGTGGCAGAGGCAAGCGGCCAGTAATTACTCGTGTCACGCTATATCAAAGAAACTCGAGATGAAACTTGAATCTGTACACGTCATGATCAGCACCCAAGAACCCCTCTTGGCACGCACTAGAAACAGGGAGGGCAAGGCGATCACTACCGATGGTTCGCAGAATAACGATGCGAGCATCCCTAGCCCACGATAGTATGGTTTATACGGTGTTAGTCACGCACTAACTCCCACTCCGCGCAATGCTAGTCAGGGATGTTTCTGTTAGGATCCCACAGCCTTGAATCCCATCAGAATACGAAGTCATTATTGATTATTAACATTTTTCTCTAACAATAAATTTCTCTCTTTGCGGTTGCACGAGTAACTAATTCCCTTGTGCTTTGTGGACCTTAATACCCAAATTCATATTCAGGACTTTAATCGATGATCTAGGCGACATCAGTGGTAAGTGTGAGATAACTCTATTCATATCAACGGACATGCAACAAGACTAAATATTAACAATGAATAGGAACGACCAAAAAAAGAAGGAAATCCAGCGAAACACAAGAAATTTCAACATCTTTATCAAATACGTCACAATAACACAAAGGAAGGATCTTTATCAAATACGTCACAATAACACAAAGGAATGTGTTAAATGACCTAGTATCTTACTTTGAAAAGTTTAATGACCCCAAACTACATTATGGTTTTACAATGAAGGATAGGAGAGTTGCGAGAACTTGGGTTCAAGGTCGAGAAGCAAAGGAGGCTTTGGAGGAGAAGGTTTGGTTTTGGTTAGGGGAAGAGACCAGACAAACGACTCCCTAGTTCAGAGACGGCGATTGGTATGGAGAGAGGCAAGTTCCACTTACACTTAACAAACGACAACAGTGTATAAAATTGATATGCATTTAATAGGACTTTGCTTACGATTCCTCTGTTCGATCTATGTTTCGGAAGGCCTAATGATATGTGATTTACGATGAAGTGCGGGTAGATTTGCCATGGAAGTCCCAACGATTAAATTATTCAACTCTAATCCATGAGCCGGTGACAGCATGTTTTTAACGTAAGAAAACTCTTACCGAACGATTATCCTAGTTTGTGCATGAAACCCCTCTTACGTTCAGGTCTACCTAAAGAATAAAGACAAATTTCACGATGCCACAGTTACTTCCGATAATTATCAAAAACAGGTTTTCTGTGATGTAAACATGAAACAAGTTCAGATATATCTGAAAAGGCTATCAATCTTCAGTGTATAGTTAATAGCACATACCTGTCAAAGATTCCGTTAGTGTAGAGTGAAAAACCTCCATATTGGTAAAGTAATAGCAAGAAAGTTATACAGTAATATGAAATGTCTTTTATTGTGTATTTGCAAGCAGGCTTTTGTGGTACTATGTGCTGACTTTTTAAATTACCAAATTTGGGCACTATTATACTATATTGATAAATGTATTAGTTTGCGTGAGTGAACGTCTAAACGTTCAATATGCAATGTGCGTTTTGGCATGGAAAGTATATTTCTTCTTCATGTATGAATTGGACGTATACATACTTTATACATCTACTTGCCAGTGTATGCGAAGGTAAAAAGTTTAGAGCCATTTCAATAAAAAAAACTACCACGATGATGAAAAAAAAAAACTTAAAAGAGATAATTATTAGTCTTCAACTTAATATGTGTTTAGATTTTTGGAAGATGCAAGGCATTAACTTATATGGAACAAGACCTTTTGGAAGAACAGAATATCTTGGTAGAGGGGTTCGGTCATTATTACTTCGGCGAATTAAGGACGGTTGGGGGCTGTGTCTCGTACTAAGCTGTGAGATTCCGTTTGGAACACGATTACGAACTATTCACGGTCCTCGAACACGCGCTTACAGGGTGGCGGAGGTGCGTATGTTCTCTTGTGCTTTTCTTTCCCAATCTTTTTATAATGGTAGAGATTACTACATGTCATATATGTTATTCATTGCTTCGCAAAAGTCAAAGTAACCTTCTGAGCTTGATAAACAAATAGTTCTACATTTTTAATAATAATAATGATAATACTAAAAGGCTTCAGGAGCACGATAACAAATATCCCTCTTCTGGCAATAAACTGACACATTCCATTCAGTATTGCTGATAACAAACACGATGAATACAATAGGCAATGGGTTTTACAGGGAAAATAAGTACTATCATCCCGAACGACATGGAAGGACGTTATGTACACTAGCTACAAGGTACGACCCATTTCTACAACAGGCAACAGCTCAAAAGAGTGTAAAAGGTGATCGTCAACAGGTAAAAGAAGAAAGTTTTTATGAACTGAGAGGGAAAGAGCCCTCTCGCACACACAAGCGAATGGAAACACCAAAAAGTAGGAGGAGAAAATGTCTCATTTACCTTGCCTTCGTTTTCTAACCACGTCTCAAAGAGACAGTGATCATCGGACTCTCGATTACCAAAGAAACAGACCTCCGTTTTGCCTTACTCTCCCAGGTGTTTGTCGTTTACACAAATGTCCACGAGGAAAAGGCACAATTGTCGAGTTAAAACGGTGCAAGGCATGGGAGTGAGATGTAGATTCAGCGTGTTTACATTCAAGATATTAACCCTTTTACCCCCAAAGGACGTACTGGTACGTTTCACAAACCTCATCCCTTTACCCCCATGGACGTACCGGTACGTCCTTGCAAAAAAAAATGCTATTTAAATCTATTTTGCATAATTTTTATAATTTTTTGAGAAACTTCAGGCATTTTCCAAGAGAATGAGACAAAAATTAAGGCTGTTAGAGCAATTTAAAAAAAGTTATACTGCAAAATGTGCTTGAAAAAAAATAACCCCTGGGGGTTAAGGGTTGGAAATTTCCAAATACCCTGGGGGTAAAAGGGTTAAGTAGTTTATAATTAGATCTCACGATAGAGCACATGAGAATAGAAAGCTCAGTTACCGACATCAGCTGATGAGAGACCACTATGTATTCAAGCCATTCCTGTTCCTACGGAGGTGTTCTACAATATACATAATCCTTAAAGCTATAAAAAAATATGCCTTCACTGATAAATGTATTGTTATTATATTAAGAGTTCCCTAAATCTAGACATTACTTCTATATGAAGACAAGAAATGGCCCAATTTACAGTTAACAGAAAGTTATTTTTCCGTCAGAGCAATAGATATACTGTATATACATATTCATAAAGTAAAACGTAAAATATTAATCAATACAGAGAGCAGACTCTTAAAAATATCCTCAATAAATTATAGTGATAAATTTTACGTCAGTATCATAGATTAGTATCTTATGGCTACGATTTAAAAATTCATCAGAGTATCAAAGACTCCACTTAAACCAGTAAGGAGAACTATTAAAATATACTCATAGTCAAATTAAGCAGTATCTTTGAGAGCCAAGTGTTACAATACAATGCTTTTTTTTAAGAACACAATAGATGGAAATATTACAAAAATATAAGAAGACCCAAGAATGGACATCGATTTTTCTATGGCTAAAAAATAATATATGACACGATTAATAATGTCTTTAGCGAAGGCATCGGCTCATCCTTATGCGCGAACGCACGCGAGTGGTAATGCATAATGATAAGGCAAACGTTAAATTTAAGAACGGCGATCTAGAAATGCACGGACCTGGTATACGTTAGTCTTGAGCACACTATTGGTGGCGTGGTGAATTCCGACTGCAGAGAGGAGGAGGAGGAGGAGTGGCGGAAAGGCAGGTACAGAGGGATCCCAAACTTACAAACTCTCGGAGATGTAAACAACAAATCCATAGAGATGTTATAGAGGTCGGCAAGTCCCTTACTTCATTAGGTATTGTAAAGATGGAAATGTTCGATGGTTTATGACCGCGTTTCAAAGTCGTATATCAGATGCTTTTATACAGTGAGGCCGACCACCCACCTTCAACAGAAGTTGTAAAGCCGCCATTTATTTCTTATTCTTTTCCTCTTGAATTTTTCATTGTGTGGTCGTTTTATCGATTCAGGTAAAACAATATCGTATCATTTCATAAATAATATTTGTCGTAACCAGACATTCCATAGGAAACCCAACTATTTATCGACCTCTGTAGCAGGAAATCATAGGCCAAAATGTGACAGAATTAGACATACAAACAAGCTACTTCGAACCCATTAAGTTTGTAAGTTCAGGATCTTCTGTGCCGTACCCCATCCGCCTGTTCACCCGACTAAAACTATTGCTTACCTTTGAGGCACACACGATTCATATAAATTTCACCTACTGAGATGGCAACAATGACTTAACTGTTAGGTATGGACACATGCTATATAAGAATTACGTAGCTAAGACAACACAAAATGTTTACAAAACAGGACAGACCAATTCGGGTCCTATCAAACCACGGATGAAAGTAACCCCTCAAGTAATTCAGGTATATAATGAAAGTTCTGGTGTTACAGTTTATAATTTAGGCATTGTCATTGAAAACGGGTAGTTTCACTTTCGTCTATCAAAATTATTCTAGAGAGCGTTTCAAAATATTAATAAGTAGATTACGATGGGGCAGTTAGTCAAAGAATGTAATAAATCTGATAAGCAAAATTTCTATAACTTCCGGAGGCAGTGAAAGTCTCAATTGGCTTGAAGTAACCAAAACTGAAGAAAAACAACAATATTTTTGTTAGCAATTATCAATGGAACTTTTAGCCACTCACAGGAAGGCACGGACAAGGTTCTTTTATAGTTTAATTTTACCTATTTCATAAAATGTAATTAGCACATAACCTACATTAGAAGCATTTCAGATGATCATTTTAACAGGTAAATAAAAAATACGATAGTAAAATAGGTTTGGGCTAAGTTTTTGCGGCTTCCTTACTTTCTGATGTTTACTTCATTGTATTTTAAAGCCATATTTGCAATATATAGTTCCCATTACAAAATTGGCAAACAGCTTAATGAGATAACCCACACACCACTGAATTTATAACTGGGCTGGTGCAAAGAGACTTCTTGGTCAGCGAGGGCTACATCGGAAACAGAAGTGTCAAACGGAAATGTCTGGGAACTACTTACAGAGTACTACACAAAGATTAACTCAGACTCATTGGTGAAAGGGGCCATTAGAGTTTCATTTTTGATGTTATAAATCAACTAAAACTTTTAGGGGGGCTGATACTGCTTACAAAAAGATAGACTGCAGGGAGGACTTTAAGAGAGGTTATCAGCACCATGCATTTGCAAAGTCGCAGGACAAACAAAGAGGCAGCGTTCCTATGTTTAGGGTCGTACTTACGGCAACATTCTTTCTTAATTACCGACAGAAATCAAGCCCCACAAACTAACAGATAAGACAAGAAATTAAAATTACGAAATATTTAAAAATAGATTTTACTTTCAAGATAGTATCTGGCTTCTAGATTGTTAGATTGAAGGCTTATATAAAACCCTAATGAACGTAATAATTTATCGAGACCTCCGATCGCTATAGTTAAAAAAGGATTCATTATCAAAGACCAATAAATTAAACCACTGAATTAAACAAGATCAAAGTGAAGTGACGATACGTCCGAGCCAGCGTGTTGGAGCAAATTGATAGGACACAGAATAATTTTGATTACCGAGGCACCAAAATCAAAGGACTAAAGGTTGGGATAGGATAAAACTTCCAAGGCCACAACGGAGAGCGAAAACAACAGGAGACGGAAGAAAAGACAAAAATCGCCGTCGCGAATTCGAACACTGCGAACAAATATCAAAATCTAAAACTGTTAAAACAAAGATAAAGTCTAAATGTGTTGATATATGCTACTAACAGATAGTTAAACAAGAATACAGTTAAAATACTATTCTCTCACAGAGTTGGCCAGGTGTTGTCTTTTACAATGGTATTAAAATTCTATAAATAACTTGCCATTCTTCAAAAACTTAATTGGAAATCAAAAATATGTCATTGAACATTCATACACATCAACATTAAAACGCTTCCACCAAGATGAGATGGGGAAGATACATTTCGGTTGCCCTCAGGCCTGTCACCCAAAACAGAATTCAAAAGAAATATAAAAACAATGAGGTAGAGGTGCCATAATCCTATATGTTTCCTAGCGATAAAGAAAATGTGGGTTTATATACTTTCGACTCCGTGAAAAACACAAGACAGGCGTCTACTTGAAAATCTAGATTCCTCATGTGATCAGTCAATAGTTGACTCTAAATAAGATGGAACATATAACTCCGCTTCACGTTCCTAGATGGTAGCGTAAATAAACAACTCCTTCGTTGATGAAAGTAAAAAATATCCGGTAAATTACTCTCACATTTAATCAGTAAATACAGTAAACTTCTCAGATAGAACTGAAGAACTAAAACTTGCGAACACTTTGTTAAAATCCCCTTTCGCAGGCGTGGCAGACTCGTTAGTGCGATGACATCCTCAAAATCCTGGATAGCAAAGTTTCCAAATAACAGACGACTTAACAAGAGGAGGAGGCCTCCTCCAAACAGACGTCAATCTCAAATTTCCACAAGAAAATCTGATCAACAAGAAACGAAGGCTGTTTTACCGGCACCTGCAACTTTTAACGGTGACGTCTCGAGGCACGGTTCCTGGGTCTCCGTGATCCTGCGTTGGGGTTTCCTGAAAATTGACGTCAATGTTGAGTTGATTGTGTTCGAGAAACATAGAAGCAATGACGACAGGACAGGTAAACGTTATTTATACATTTAAATAATATTAGCTGTAAGTACAGAGCATAAACAGTAAATATTGATAAGTTACTGTATAATCCAACAATTCAACCTATTCAATATATAATATATTGCTTCACATTATATTTGCATTAGCATTAAATAAATTCTTAAAAATATGGACAAAGATAAAACTTTAAAGAAATTCAACCAACTTGAAAAAATATTATGTTAACATTAACAAATTATTATAAAAATGTATCTTTAATGATATAAAATACAAAACAGACTTTTATAATTACTTTTATATTCCACAATGAAAAAAAAGTTTTGTATTTTACTTATGCCTAGAAACCAAACATGGTAAAAGTAAAAGACGATTGTCTACTGATAATGAAGAGAAAACATCTAGGGTTTTATTTATTTTCTCCCTGTAATACAGTCTATATTTTATCCCTTTTACCCCCAAAAGGATGTACTGGTACGTTTCACAAAACACATCCCTTTACCCCCATGATTGTACCGGTAGGTCCTTGCAAAAAACTGCTATTTACAATTTTTTTTGCATACCGGGTATTTCTGATAATTTTTTGAGAAACTTCAGGCATTTCCCAAGAGAATGAGACCAACCTGACCTCTCTATGAGGAAAATTAAGGCTGTTAGAGCAATTTAAAAAATATATACTGCAAAATGAGCTTGAAAAAAAAGAGATAACCCTTGGGGGTTAAGGGGTTGGAAAGTTCCAAATAGCCTGGGGGCAAAAGGGTTATAAAGTATGTGTTCTCTTATCACTTAGGCAACAGTTATATGCAACCACACTATCTGCACCTGATGAAAAAGTTTCTTTTTAGGTCTCCCCCTTTTATTTTGAATCCTTGCAGTTCCTCTTTGATCTACAACTTATTACTCATTCACAGTCAGTTAGGAAGCACTTGGCTGATTTTCCCGGTCCCTCTGCTACTTCACATGGAGAGCTATCTGTTTTCCATGACACTCTTTCCCAGGTTTTCTTGCTGTGGTCAGCCAGCCAGTCTTAAAACATATTTGTTCTGAAGGTTAAAACCCTACGTGGACCTCGAACATGTCCATGGATGGAAATATCAAATCTGGATGCATTCTGTGAGTTACTGTATTGTAGTTTTCTGTCAGCCTTTGAAACAATCTGAAACTAAGATATTCCTGATTGGCACTTTCTGTCCTAATTGGATTCATAAGATTTGAGGCATAATGCCAGGCACTGAGACCTGGGAGGTCCTTCAGCTTAGATGTAAAACTAGAGGAAGAACTTTATAGATGTTTGGCAGTAGTCCAGGATCATAAAAGTTGAAAGTAATAAGGCCAAAAACTGGGTGCAGCCAGGCTGTACACTTATGAATGCCAAGACAAGAGAGAGCTTTGTGTTTCGGTATAATTGCCAACTCTTTGTTCTACGTCCAGGGGAAGATATCCACTACTGGACTGCCCTGCTAATGCCTCTATGCCTCCCACTCTATAAATATATGCCAAGGTAATTTCGACTTGTCCAACACTATATATTGCAAATTAATTTTCCAGATAGATTAAGGAATGAAATCAAGTGCCATAAACACTGCTCTAGGCAGCAAAGTGGCTATTTGTCTCCTCAGTAGGCCACCTCCATAACACAGCAAAACCTAAAAAATGAGAGTTCTAACCTCTAAGTCTCAGTGAATGAGTAGCACAGGAGAATGTGGTGCTTGAGATACTCCACGATTCTCTTACAAGTTGATGTCTGAAGCTTTTAAAACTGACCGACTGGCATGAAAATGTATCTGAAGGAACTTCAATGAAAACATTCTTATGACCCGTAACCCTATGGCGATCCCGGCCATGACAAAATCACTGTCAGGGTATTGACTATTTTGATTTAGAAGCGCAAAATATTATGAGTTGAATCACACCTTGAAAACAGAAAGTACTTCTAAAAGCAAAGCATTTTGAAGCTCAAAAAAGCAAAGCAGACTTGGGTGAATTTGACAGAAGCAGCAAGCCAGGTTCAAGTGCATTTAACAGAAGCAGCTAACCAAACTTGAGTTTTATCCCTTTTCGTATTCGAAGTTAGCTGAAGTTGGCTAATTTTAAAATTG
Source organism: Palaemon carinicauda (assembly GCF_036898095.1). Lineage (NCBI taxonomy): Eukaryota > Metazoa > Arthropoda > Malacostraca > Decapoda > Palaemonidae > Palaemon > Palaemon carinicauda. Next base: position 152,370,237 of record NC_090727.1, read on the forward strand.
GCTACATGAATACTATATAGTTTTAAAATGAAACCTGAATAATAATAACATTAGGGACATCTCAAAAAATTATGCATCCTGTTACAATGGTAATCAGTTTAGTGACTTGACTAAGCTACGTTTAAAAACATACATAGACGACATGACGTAAAAACTTCAATATTGTTACCAATGCAATAAGTAGTTCAAATATTTTACTGTCTTTAATAATTCTATGCATTTCAATTTTGAAGAATGTAAAAACGATATTTAAGATATTTAAGGATGTGAATTTCTTATACGGTATTTCTTATGGGAAAATTGTTTTAGGATAAGAGCATTATAGTTTATGAGCTCGTTCCCAGGATGAATTAAACTTGTAAATCAACGCACCAATGAACTGGGATTAAACACAAGTAATATCAAATACCAAGAATGAATTTTGTATTACCAATAAACTTTGAAATATATATAAAAAAAAATTGAAAATCAATAAGCTCACCAAACCCATTAGACTTCAACTACCAATTGTAAAAAAACAAAAAACAAAAGAACAGGAAACATAGTTTATAGGAACAGTGTACAGTCTATGTACAGTGTTTAAAACTTATTTTGTTTATGAAAGGGTAATTTTGCTAACACAATAAATATTAAACAAAATACTGGAATTGTCTTTAAGCACACCATAGTAAGGATTAACTCCCACACACAAATTACAGGACATTAGGTACCATTTTGTAAGCAGAGGCATTAGCAACAGCACCACAAAATTAAGGCAGGAACTATATGTGATTTTAGTGACAAGCTCTTTAATGCGCACTACCAAGGCATGATACAATTTATATAAATTTTACAATCATTAAATTGTGCTTCAAACTGTTATTTCCTGTGTACAAATGACATAAAGATAGCAGTAGAATATAAATGTATAAAAGATAACTTAAAAAAAAAACAAGATATATTGTAAGTGCCAGTCAACAATAAAAGTTCCACCATGCAAGTTATGCAGAGCCAATGAAAACTAGCCAGTGAAAAAACACACACACAAACTTAAAAGGTTTAAAGGTCACTCATGAATGGCAGAGGCAAGGGGCAGTAACAATATCCTTAAGACTGATCATACATATATATGACCAGCATCCAACCACCCTATCCACCAAGTTAGGAACAGGGAAGGCCAGGTAATGGCTGCTGATGACTAAGCATGTACACCTATAGGCTCCCACAAACACCGCCTTCATCCCTAACTCAAAAGGATGGTGAGGTTGCAGACACCTACTAGAAAATACCGAGCTTGAGCAGATCTTCCATTCATCATCATCATTTCAGCCTTCAAAATTCCTTTGTTGGATGTAGGCCTTCCCCAGGTTTCTCCACAGACTTCTATCGCAAGCTATTCTGTGCCACTGTTGCTTATGTTGGTGTAAGTCATCTCGCCAGCGGGTTTTTTGTCTTCCTCGGTTTCTTGTGTATCCTCCGGGTGTCCAGAAGGTTGTTCGCGATGTCCATCGGTTGTCTGTCATCCTGGCAATGTGCCCTGCCCAGTTCCATTTGAGCTTGCTAATGGTTTCAAGGATATCCATTACTATTAGTTTTTTGACGTATCCATTTAGCTGTTTTTCTATCCTTCCATTGAATTGAAGTCCCATAAATTGCCTGGGTTGGATGTTTTCAATAGGCTACCGGGTGTTGATAGATTGGAAAAATCTGACATCGTCCACCCTAAAATAAACTTCCATTGGATTCAATCATCACTAGTTTGGCAATACAGAAAGTCTTTAACTTACAAACTTAATAGATTCAAAGAAGTGGTTTGTAAGTTTAATTTTGCTAGAATATCTGCCTACGGCAGGCCTGACCTGAATCCCACGTCTATGTTTTCCAGCTGCAAAAGTCAACAAACAGTTGGGCTTCATACGAAATAGATATCAAGTTATTAGAATTGTTGTTTTGCTTCTTGTAACTTGGGAACCTTCTGTAGTGGCTTCTGTCACTATTTTAGCTTTTCCCCACAGGTAGCCCAAAAAACCCATTTTTGAAAAGCGGGGAAAACGGGTACAAGACAAGAGAGCTCGATGGCTATGGCGAAGAACCCAACGGAACAATTGAGAAAGGAAAGCAGATTGCCATCATCACGTAGCTTAATCTACTGAGCTGGCGGGAATCTTCAAAGAACGTGCAAAACTGCTTACACTGCAACTTGCAAAGCACTTTCAGCTGGAATACATAGATAACTAAATAGTGCCAGAGTAAAGGTCAACCTCTAAGTAAGCTTTTACAAAGCAGAAAGCATCACGATGAAAATGAAAATGACACATTAAGAGAAGTATTGGGGGGTATTTGGCATCACAACTGCCCGGGTCAATGACACCGATAAGATGGAATTCACTGGGGCAGCGAAAGAGAGAGGATAGAGAAACGATAAGAGTAAAATTGCTGATCAAACAAACTGGCTCTAGATTAAGCCAATGAGGAGAGAAACATTATTTTCAACAGGGACACCTACTGCTGATAAGTAACTTTCTTAGATGACCGCGGAGGTAGCAGCAGTAGGGGATTCAGCATTATGAAGCTTCATGTGTGGTGGATAATGTGGGAGGGTGGGCTGTGGCACCCTAGCAGTACCAGCTGAGCTCGGATGAGTCCCAAGTTAGGCTGGGAGGAACGTAGAAAGTAGAGGTCCCCTTTTTTTGTTTTGTTTCATTTGTTGATGTCGGCTACCCCCCAAAATTGGGGAAAGTGCCTTGGTATATGTATGTATGTATGTAAATACTGTATACACAGTATTAAATACATCACTAAACCTTCATACAACATATGAATATATACTTCATAACTTCAAGATATACCAACACCATACGCCGTATTGCGTATCTCCACTGGAGCAAGAGATTTTTGGTATATTCAATGACTGACAGATGCGAGTAAAACTGTGTATAGCAATGGTCTGTATAGTTTATAAACACACACTTCTATCACTTCAAGTAATGCCAGAATAACAATTGAACAAGAATGTACATTTCAAAATTCAGAGGAACTACAGTACACCTAATCATGGTAAGTTTAGAAGGATCACAGCTACAAGCATACAGCAGCGTGGAGAGCCAATTCCTCTCGCCACAAATAACAGCTGACTGTGTAAGGTATTCATCTACAACAATGAAGGGGATTTCTGGTGTTAATCTTTAGCAAGGCGATGCACTATGTCAAAAAGATGCATATCAAGGATAAGCTGTACTTTTAAATAGTCTAAAAAAGGACCACAAAAGCAAAACAGTAAAAAGCAAGGTCGTAAAAAAGGGGGTCTCAAAAATGCAATGACTAACCAAGCAAGCTTTTCTAACAGTTACTACCCACACCACACCACACACCGTACACCTTCTCGTCCGTACTTACCGACATTGAAAACGTTTTGAGCGTCTCCCGGCATTGGCGACACACCAAAATTTAACACCCCTGTGAAGATGAACATAAGCCTGACTACCGACCCCGTAAAATCTACGGTACTACATTCCGTCATTACAAGATCAATATTTCTATGTGTGAGTTACTACTGTACTTTGAAAACATACTGTTCTAGTGATTACAAATACAGTACAAGAAAATATGCAAAATATTTCAAAATTATAGTCATAACTAAATACTTTCAAAAACATACACAGAAAAAAGGTTACTCAGGATTCTGGAAAAAAAAGTTTCCCTAAAGTTACTTTTAAAAATGATTGGAAGGTTGAAGTATTTGAGAAAATGACATAGTAAGAGAGCACCCTACAGAAGGGAAAACTAAGCTACTGTCTCATGCAAAATATGTCTCACAACAAAACCACGTTATTCATAGAGAGCCTGGAATTATGGTCTTCGATTATCCACGCACATGGCAGATTTTAAGGTCAATCAGACAGCAGTAGAAAAGTGGTAGCCTTATGTACAACAGCTCTCAAAAGTAACGTTAATATGGTGCTAAAAGATGGCTAGATGATCAAATGGCTGATGGTACATGATCACCTATCGAGGCAATAGGGTTTGGTATGCGTGGTTAACCGTAGTTAGCGTTAATGCTATTGCTAATAACCAAACCAATGGCTCCTTACAATTCCATACATCCATCGATAATAGACATATTCCATTATATCAATACCTTTTTTTGAAGGTATGTAAATCATTACTGCACACTACACTGTGCTCTAATAGACCTTGGAAAACATAATAACAATGAGCTGAGTTGCCATAGTCTAATATTGGTAAAACCACAGCTAATAAATGAATGAGTATTATGTATAATCATATCACAACTGAATGAAATATATCTACATATGACAGTAATTTATAATATATTAGAAATTAAAGTATAATACTATTCAGGGTCATATACGGCATCCACTCCCCAACAATAAGGCCTACCATTCTTTTCTCACCTCAAGCTGTGTCAAATAACATCTTCCGATGTGTCAGATATAACAGTACATTTTTTATAACGTTACTTTTGGGAGATATAGTACGTGGACCAGGTGGGACTGCTGTCGATATAAGGCTCGCTTTCGCCATACCACCATCTTAACATTTATTTCTTGTTCTAACTTCAATTTTTTTCATCCAAACTCCATGTTTTTCACATACTTTTCATCCTTTTCCCTTGGGTAAAGATTCATTGAATTCTTCACACAACTTCATACAAAACAGAAGTCTTCCCAACTTTGCAAATACAGAGTTAACTTTGGTTCATAAAAACCCTTTACTTTCATTTAGCCCATTTGTGCATCTAAATAGAATGAGGCCTCAGACCTGTCCTTTCTCTTGCATCTGTTCATGGTTTTTTGTATGCTAGTTTATACCAGCAAATTTTTAGTTCATCAATTATTTTGTCTTCTCTTCCTTCTTTCCCCTGCTTCTCTTGCAACCTCTAGAGACCCATTCTGTTATTCTCAATGTTCATCTATTATCTGTCCTTCTCATGTCTATTTCTTTTCCTTACATGTCACAATATCCTCTACTTTAGTTTGCTCTTGTATCCATGTTGCTCTTTTTCTGTCTCTTAGTGTTATTCCCATCAATATTCTTTCCATAGCTAAGTAGTAACTGACAATTATACCAGTTTCTGTCAGGATTACCATTCTTTTCTTCCATAGCTAAATAGCAATTTTATTTGTTTTCTCACCAACAATCCTTTTAAAGTGATTCATAATCAAATGACCTTGAAAATATAGTCTTGTAAAAGTATATAGAATAGACTCAATAGTTCTCCTTCCACCTTTTTTACGGGCTGCCTTGCAAGAGCCTGTGGCCTGCACTAGGTCATTCTGAAATGAAAGACTCTCCTTCTACCTGCTCCTCTTCTTCTTCTTGTCACCCCTGTTAGTATAGTGTCAAAATTGATAGATCTTTTGCCTTTCTCAGGCCATTATACTTCCAACATGACTGGCTGGCTTCATTAATAGTACCTTACATTCATCCATTTTTAATTTGTTTATACACTGGGTAGCATTTATGGAATCTAAGCTATATTGTCGGACACTGAAGCCAAGGAAGGGCATTCTGCGGTGAGGAATAGCCGTTGCAGTATGAAGTGAAAATTGAAAGAGGCCGCACAGCAAGATAACACAAGGGAAGAAACCGAAACTGATTATTTTCTCGTTTCAATAATAAAGAGCGTTTTTGCACCAGTTTTAAACATAAATAATTGGCAAGCTGTTCTTATTTACTAGGAAGTTTATTTTAGCTGTTTAAAGTAGTTTGTTATAATGTATATTACCCATATTTTTCCTCAAGATTCTAATGGTTTATCTAACATACAGGGTTCATGTACATACTATCATTTTTAATTCCGTTTATCGGTTGTGGTGACCTGGTGGTAGCGTCCTTGCCTGGTGATTTTCAGACAGGGATTCGAGTCCCGCTCAAATTCGTTTAGTTCCTTCGGTCACTACAACCTCACCGTCCTTGTGAGCTAAGGATGGGTGGTTTTGGGGAGCCTATAGTTCTATCTGCTGAGTCATCAGCAGCCATTGCCTGGCCTTCCTTGGTCCCAGCTTGGGTGGAGAGGTTGGTCTTTAGGGTATTGTCCTGCTTGATAAGGCAATGTCACTGTCCCTTGCCTCTGTCATTCATGAGCGGCCTTTAAAACTTTATAGCATTTTCCCATAGGATTTTTGGCACATTTTTAAAAACTAGTAACATACTTTTTGTCTCATCATTTAGGGATTGTGCTGTGTGGTCTTCAAAGACTTTCATGTAAAATGCTAAAACAGGGAAATCAATAAAATATAAAATGCCATAAGAAATATAAAAAATTTTAAGTAATTTGTATTTTTCCTAACAGTACTTAGCTCGAACTACTTTCTTAGGAGTATCTGGGATCTCCACCCAACCAACCAGTTTGATGTGTAGTTTACCCTATTCCCGTTTTCTATGAGGGGTAACCTCAGAAATATTGTCCCATGGAGACCTACAAGTTGAGGATCTATTTAAAGGTTTAAAGGCTACTCATGAATGGCAGAGGCAAGGAACAGTGATGAAGCCCTAAAGACGATTGATTGATTGATTGATTGAAAGTTTTCTGGCATCCTGACATCTAAGGTCATTGACGAACCATATATATATAGGATAAGTGTCTAAACTCCCTTTCCACCCAAGATAGGACCAGGGAGGGCCAGGCAATGGGGACTCCCCCCCTTAACTTACAAGGATGGTAAGGTTCCAGACACTATAAGAAACTATCGAGATTGAGCACGACTCGAACCCCAGTCTGGCGATCACCGGGCAGGGACTTTAAAATAGGCCATCATAACCCCTATTTAACCCGTAGAGCATTTCCAATGCTGAGATTCATCTGCAAACCGATAACTCATCATACTAAAACTAGAGACATTACGGTATTTGAAAAATGGGTTAAGTGCGATCTACATCTGCTGATAAGAGCAGATGACGGGTGTTCAGTGACCCAAAAATCACCGAAGAAGATACAGTGCTTGGAGTGTCCGATATCGCAGTGTCGAACGAGAGTAACGAGTACCTGAACCTACTACACAAATGTGTTCTCAGTTGATGGCGCTCCTGTAGGAGTGTGCACACAAATCTCATCGTCTCGGGGTCATCTGCTGTGGAGTCGCTGAGTCTGGAGAACATTGCCTCCTCCAAGAGGAGAGAAACGGTAGGAATCACGTATACAAAGCTCCTATCGATCGGTCTTAAAGGACTACTTTGTCCATTCAGGGAAAGAGAAGGGGACCGTGAAAAGACGAAGATGCGGAAGGCACATTTTTCGACAGCGTGGAACGGTGTCACACTTCATAAGTTTCGATGATATCGTCGCCACTAGTCTATACTTGCGAGGGCATAAACAGCAAAGAGAAAGCTGTTAAATAGGAACCAAAAGTGTATACCGGTCACACAGAAAACTGTCTGTCGGATACACTTAATCGGGAAAACTTCAGAACTTTTCTTCCGTAATTTTCCTTAGACATAAACTGTTAACCATTATCTGAAAAAAAAAACCAGCCAGTTGGCAGTGCCGGGAGTTTGTCTACTCTCACCGGCAGCTAGAAATGAAGTGGCTACTCAGTGCACTGGCTACAGGTTGGGGATTCCCTACCACCCGCCAGTAACTATCAACCCCTCGTTAGGATTCTTAACAACCAATACAAGCCAGCTGAAAATACACCTACTAAAGAACGAGGGTTTGTATTTGCATAGGAGCAATATATTTTGGATATACTGTACTCACTGCCTGTGCTATTGCCGAATATCAAAATATAACCAGCACTTGATCAGAGCTCTGTAATCTATCTATACTCATGCCTCAATAACAGGATGGCTAGTTAGAATGACTTTATAAAAAGAAAACAAAAGGACCTATTGATTTTTATATCCATTTAGGTTTACAGTATAGCCACTATTTATGAAAAATGAGTGAAAACAAAACATTAACCTGAAAATACTTTCAAATTTACACAACATGAAATTTCCATTCAAGTAGAGGCTATATTGTAAGTTATTTTAACTGATCAGATTTGGCACCCTACCCTAGGACAAATCAAATAGGGATCAGGAGCTACCAGAGATACGTAAAGTATAAATATATAAAAGTTATAATCTATATAAAAGCAGCTAGATTAAATTAGTCGCCTTACCTGCATTAAACGGCGAAGGCGCATTAGCAGTGCCAAACTGGAACACTCCGCTTCCCGTGGGAGACCCTCCGCCCATGCCAAAGGTCGGAGGAGGGTTTGCCTGACCTTGCCCAAACTGGAAAGGGGATGATACGCTGTTGGTCCCCGTGCTCGTAGAAGCAGAGCCAAATGACGGAGCAAAGGAAGGAGCCGGCGTTCCGCCGAAGGCGCTCCCAGCTGGAGTTGTAGAACTACCCCCGAATGTCGGAGCACCATTGGCTGGCGCACCAAAGGTTGGGGCTGCTGGAGTAGAACTGGGAGCTCCAAATGCTGGTGTAGTAGATGCTGCATTACCTGATGCTCCAAAAGTAGGAGTAATGGTTGTAGTTCCCGATCCTCCAAAAGCAGGGGTACTGCTCGCTGTTCCTGATCCTCCAAAAGCAGGGGTACTGCTCGTTGTTCCTGACCCTCCAAAAGCAGGGGTACCACTCGTTGTTCCTGATCCTCCAAAAGCAGGGGTAACGCTCGTTGTTCCTGACCCTCCAAAAGCAGGGGTACCGCTCGTTGTTCCTGATCCTCCAAAAGCAGGGGTACCACTCGTTGTTCCTGATCCTCCAAAAGTGGGGGTACCGCTCGTTGTTCCTGATCCTCCAAAAGCAGGGGTACCGTTCGTTGTTCCTGAGCCTCCGAAAGCAGGGGTACCGCTCGTTGTTCCCGATCCTCCAAAAGCAGGAGTACTGCTTGATGTTCCAAATGTCAAACTCCCAGTTTGACCGCCGAAAGGACTTGTAGCTGTGCCTGCCTGGGCGTTGTTTCCCCCCGTTCCAAATGATGAACCAAATGATGGCGTGGCTGAACTGGCACCAAAGGCATTGTTGGCGCCAAACGGCATAGCGCCGCTACTCGTGCTGCTGCCAAAACTTGCCGTTGCAGTACCAAACGTGGATGCGCCGGTCGTCGGAGCACCGAATCCCTGGGAAGGATTGGAACCAAATGAAGGCGTCGGTGCTGCGTTGGAGCCGAAGCTAAAAGGCGATACCGTTGTGGTAGTCGGTGCACCAAAGCTAGTCTTGTTTGCGGTAGCACCACCGAATGAAAACGGACTCACAGTAGGAGCTGTGGTGGTTGCCGGCGGCTTGTTGGAGCCACCGAATGAAAAACCAGATGATGCTGTAGCCGCTCCAAAGTTAAAACCTGCGGAAGAAGTGGAAGTGTTGGTTGTAGAGCTGAAGGCATTAGTAGTCGTTGAAGGGGCAGCAGAGCTAAAGGCATTGGTTGTAGCTGCAGGGGTAGAGCTAAACGTGAAGCCAGATGATTGTGTTGCTGGTTTGGTGGAAGGATCTGTGGCGCCTCCAAAGGCCGGCGGAGCCGAGTTTTCAGTTTTAGGAGCACCAAACGAAAATGGAGAGGGTGCCGAAGTCGCCGTTGCGGCCGACCCGAATGTAAACGGTGACGAAGAGGAGGTTGCACTGGGTTGGGTACTTCCAATAGCCGGTGGGAAGAGCTGATTAGAGGGAGCCTTAATGTCCTGTGAGGAAGTTGTGGTTGTTCCAAACTGGAATACTGACGGTGCTGATGGAGCTCCAGTAGTCTGACTGGTAGACGAGAAATTAAATCCAGACGAAGTAGTCGTCGACGAGGCTACCTGAGAGGTCATCGGCTGGCCAAAGGTAAATGTGCTGGGCTGTTGGGTCGAGGCTCCGGATGAAGGCGAGACGACGTTCTGTGGCATTGCTCCGGTGGATGCTGATGTTCCTGCGGACGAAGCACCAAAAGAAAAGCCGGATGTTGCCGAAGGCATGGCCAATGCCGTGTCTTTGAAGGGCAACGCTTGCAGACCGGTTGATTGCTGAGTTGTAACAACCGAGGATGAAGTTTTTGCAGGCCCTTGGGCACTTGCACCAAATGTAAACATCATGCTGGGAGTGGTAGTATTCTGGCTAGGATTACCAACAGTGGAAATACTTGGAGTAGAAGACTCTGGAGCCGAAGCTGTTGTCTTCACGGAACCGAAAGCGAAAATCCCACTTTGCGATGAAGTAGTGGCACTGGGCATGTTAAAGCTGGGGGTAGTTGGGGCAGCTGTCGATGGATATGGCGGTGGATTGCTCTGTTCGTTACTTGTGACAGGCGTGCTTCCGAATGTAAAGGCAGCGGACATCCCACCAGAAGTTTTCACACTGGTGCTGGTTGCTGGTGTTACTGATGTAGATGCTGGTAATTTCTCTGCATTGCCAGAACCAAATACAAAAGGTGACGTAGATGGTTTCGTCTCCAACACAGTGCTGGCGGTGGTGTCGGGCTGTGAGGCACCGGACGACGACATGCCAAAACTAAAGAGAGACGGTGCTTTCGTATTCGACGACGTGGAGAAAGTGAACCCGGCTGATGCTGGGCCACTAGATGTATCTGGCGCTTTAGTAGATGCAAATCCTTCTATACTGGGTGTAGTAGTTGAAGAGGATTGACTTGGAATATTAAATAAGGGGTTTGTTTCACTTATAGGTGTAGGTAGTGTAACGGATATCGGCGATGGCATGGACAACTGGCTCTGGAGAAGAGGATTTGCGGCAACAGTGTCGCTAACTCCCGAGGATGTCTTTGGTGGTGCGGTGGTCTTGAGAAAATCAACTAATGACGAAGGTTTCTTTACCACTTCGGTCGTCGTTACGGTCAGCTCAGCGGGTGGCGCGACGGTAGAAGAGTCATCGCCGGATGGTTGTTTTCCCTCGCTTGCCTTGGCCGACGGAAGCTTTATCACTGCCTCGACCGACACGTCGCTACTTTCAACGGTTGGCGTCGGGCTCGACTCCTTCGCTTTGGCCTCCGAATCCCCAGATGGTTTCTCTGCATTTGAAGCTGGTTTCAGAGAGAAGGTAAATGTAGTCGTAACTTCGCTCTTGCTCGCTTCTGCTGCAGTGACCGTTGCGTTACTCGACGATGAGGAACTGCTTTCCAGGCTTGTTTTGGATGATCCTTTATCCTCCAGGATAGATACCAGAGTAGATGGAGCAGATGTAGCAGGTTCAGAAGCTGGTTTGGCAATGGTGACACTCGTGACGGGAGTGGAACTACCAGATTTCGATGATGCGGTCTCTTCGTTTTCTGCAAAAGAAAAGGAGATAAATTGAGATGAAATGAGACCATATTACTGAAAGTTATAACAAACCACTAACTCGTTCTTTCAATAAGCTGGCACAGTTAAGTTTGCTTACAATTTCTCAAAAACATAGTAGAGTTGCCTACACAAGGAATATGCAAGTTTAAAAGTGGGTTCTTAAGTTGGAAAGAGCTCAAAAGCAATTTGATTAACTTAGGGCATTCAGATTATATTCCTCCGTTCCATAACCACCATCTTTATAACACTAGAGAATTAGCCTACGTAAGTGTTAAGCATTCCTTTAGCTATTTCTGCTTAGTGAAATAATTTTTAAAGAAGTTAAAACATCTCTAATCTATTACCAGTAAGGATTCTTATCTCTGAAAGTTCGTAAGTCAAATGGTCATATCACAGAGCATTATTGCACCCCAAAACGCAGCTTACCGTTAACATGGAAGAGCATGCCAAGCATCTTCTTCAGTCTCTGCTGACTCTTGGTCTTCTCCGCTTTATACGCTTCCAAGGTTATGACATGATTGTGATGGGGAGGGGTAGGGTTTCGAGGAGTAGAAGTTCGCGACGTGTTGGCCGTACCCCCATTTCCGCCCGCGACGCTGTTCCAGCTCTCGCCCCTCGTGCTCTGCGGGGTGTGGGATCCGGAGCGATCGGAGAGGTCCCTCTCGGAGGGGCCGGGACTAATAACGCAGCTGTCTCCGCCTGTGGCCTCGCTTGTCTGGAAAATAGTCGATCGTTAGTAAAAGGTGACATCAGAGATAAAAAAAAATTCAATGATATAAACTTTTCTTTGACCATTATCAATACTTGAATGGGATCACAGTGAAATTTCTTCAATGTTATATGGTTAGCAAGGATGATTTGTTTTCATATTAAGCAGTTATAAAAAGACATCTATTAAAAGTTCCTATTATTGATAACAAAATTATATACCGAAGGAGTTATGAGGCTTAATCATCAAGGCAGCTAAATATATAGTTAATGAATCCCTTCATGATATGGGTCACACATTTCATAACTGAGATTCACTTGCTATACATTGAAGAAATAACTGAATACAAAACATTTGATGTAAAAGGAGATATAAAAAGTTACGAAACCAAAACATTTAACAACACTCAAAATGAAATATGCCACAAAAATAAAAACTACATTGAGAAGCATGAATGAACACTAATTGTATCCACTATGCCAGAGAGATAGTGAAGGATATGCTTTTGAGAACAGATCACCTTAGACATTCAACAAGTGGACATGAAAGAGTTTCATGACGATGTCAAGACATCAATTTATGAAAGCAGTTGTGACATTGAAGAAAAGTTATTGAAGAAGACTATAAACGATACCTAACGCTTGACGGAATGGACGAGCGGTGGAAGACGGACAGGAGATTGAGGGTCTTCCATCTCCTGCTACTAGAATATGTTTTCAGGAAGTGAGAAGTGAATCTAGGACAAGCTCAGGATGTTAGATGGGTAAAAAGGAGAATACATGTACTGACAGTGCGGTATATAAAAGTGCGATACTGTATTTAATTTAATCTGTTACTATACTCAATTTTTTTCAATGAGGCACATTTGCACTGACTCGCAGCGGTGCCCCTTTAGCTCAGTAAAGTTTCCTGCTCTCTGATTGGTTAGAATTATCTCGTCCAACTAATCGGCGATCAGGAAGCTTTTTCGAGCTAAAAGGGCACCCCTGGGAGTTGGTGCAAATCTGCCTCACTAGAAAGAATTGACTATAGTTAATAATCTACACAAAACTGGGTGGGTAAAAGCATTATAAAAAGTTCCTTGGATTTTTCTTCCTATAAAGACAAACGGGAATCCAATAAGAACAATTATTCAGACATTGTCGACATAACTAATAAGAAAGTTCATTGCAGAAGGTCCTCAAGTTACAAACTTGTTTGGTTCTGAGAAGCTGTAAGTCGAATTGTTTGATAGTCCAATTTTATTTTAAATTTTGGCCTACGGAAGGCCTAACCTGAATCCCATTCCTATGATTTCCTGCTACAAAAATCAACAAATAGTCAAGGTTTCATATGAAATAGATATCAAGTTATTACAAATATCGTTTGGCTTACAAGAGCTGATTACCGTAGCTAAAGAGTCTCTTCTACCCTTACCAAGAGGAAAGTGGCCACTGAACAATTATAGTAATGTAGGTAACCCCTTGAGCAAAGAAGAATGACTTTGGAAATGTTACACCCCTTCCATCCCAGCGAACTATAAAGATCGCTGGGACGGAAGGGGTGTAAAATTTCCAAAGTCATTCTTCTTCGCTCAAGGGGTTAACTACAGTACTATAATTGTTCAGTGGCCACTTTCCTCTTGGTAAGGGTAGAAGACACTCTTTAGCTATGGTAATTACTGTATTAAATAATATATTATTGTTTTATGACAGAATTTCTTTATCTTATCTTTGTCATTTTCATTTAGATTCGTGTCTGTATCTCCAAATGTTTTGTAAGTTGAGGAACTTCTGTATAAAACACACTCTACTTTAAGCAGACGAATACTTACGTAAAAAAACACTGACGACAATATACCGTAGCAAACTATTTAGACTATTCCTAAATCCTCAATTAAACCTTTGCTAAACTTCTCAAACTGACTTAACCTGCTCGGAAGAGAGACACGCAGTGGCATACCTGCTGGTGTAAGGACTGCTCGGAAGCTTTCGACTGACCAGAATCGACACTCCTATTGCTCTCAGAGTCCGTGTCATGCCTCGATTCGTACATAGAATAAGGAGTGTCTCGACCGCTTCCCTGCACATAAAAGTTTTGGGATTACAAGTCGACCCTTTTACCCCCAAAAGGACGTACTGGTACGTTTCACAAAAGCCATCCCTTTACCCCCATGGACGTACCTTTTACCCCCAAAAGGACGTACTGGTACGTTTCACAAAACTCATCCCTTTACCCCCATGGACGTACCGGTACCTCCTTGCAAAGAAATGCTATAAAAAAATTTTTTTTTCATATTTTTGATCATTTCTTTTAGAAAATTCAGGCATTTTCCAAGAGAATGAGACCAACCTGACCCCTCTATGATGAAAATTAAGGCTGTTAGAGCAATTTAAAAATATATATACTGCAAAATGTGCTGGGAAAAAAATAACCCCTTGGGGGTTAAGTGTTGGAAATTTCCAAATAGCCTGGGGGTAAAAGGGTTAACTATTGTAACAGGGTCACATGTTTAAAGTAGCGAAGGTGAATTACATAGTCTAATATTACTAAATCTAAAATAGCTGCTCCATATGTAAACTACAATGATACAAACTTTATAATATTTCAAAATTAAATAAGGAGTGTCTCGACCGCTTCCTTGCGCATAAGAGTTTTAGGATTACAAGTTGACTATTGTAACAGAGTCACATGTTTAAAGTAGCGAAGGTGAATGATTTACTCTAATCCTACTAGATGCAAATACTGTACAGTAACTAGATCTAAAATAGTTGCTCCTTATGTGAATTACAATGATAAGCTTTATATTATTTCAAAAATAAAGTGAAGCCCTTCTATTCAAAGTTTGCTTTGAAATAATCTTACCAATCCAACGACCTTCCGGTCTTGTGCGAAGGGTTAGTCCTTATCTATACTTACATCTCATCTAAAACAAATTAAAAATTAAATTTCTCAAGGATTACAATTGAAATGCAAACTCGAAGATTCTAAAAACTCGATACTCGCTATTGGTTGAATCACGACTCGCGAAAAATCGCAAGTTTCGCTTCAGGAAACCAATTTCTTGTCCGTCTTGCTTGAGGGTACACACCGGCACGCTGTTCTATTCATTTCTCTTCCTCTTGGTTTTAATTTTCAAGTTTTTATAATTTATATGAAAGATCTAATTTAATGTTGTTACTGTTCTTAAAATATCTTTTATAATCTATTACTTTGCCGGTAGAATCTATTTCCTTGTCTCCTTTCCTCACTAGGCTATTTTATCATGCTGGAGCCCTTGGGCTTATAGCATCTAGCTTTTCCAACTAGGGTTATAACTTAGCTTGTAATAATAATAATTTTGACTGGAGACTATAACTGCTGGTAATTAATTCTTCTAAATTTCTACACTATTTCATAAGATATAAATATTCAGCTACTGTACGTTAACAGCTTCAATCGTTCAAGAAATTCAAATGTTTTTAATGAGATTGCTCCTATCCTAAGCAAGAGATATATCCAAGGCCATTCTGATTTAATTCACATAAAGAAAATGGCAATGGAGATAGTTTTCCCTTTTACTCTATCTTGACGTATTAGCTTTTATTGTCATTTGCTTTGATCAAGAAAACTGAATGGAAAATACGAAGTGCCATATGGGTAACATAAAAGTTAACCCCATTCTGATTATTGTGTTAACACAACCAACACCACTATACCTAGTGTTACTGTCCATTTAGGAAAGATTTGTCGGAAGCTAATCCAGTCGCAAATACACGAGTCAGTGTATTATACACAATCACTCTAACCAGGTCTTAATATGGTCACCTGCCATTTGCATGACGTTTGCAGTAACTCACTCTCTTTAGGTCTCAATATCCACCTGATATTTGCATTACATTTGTAATAACATCACGTGCTTTTTTTTTTTAACTCTATGCCGTCTTTGGAGACACCACGAATGAGTGGGTGAATAACCCATCAAAAGAGGTGGCACCTCCCTTGCTTTGACAGCAGCTTTCCCCTTTTGCTCGCAAGTAGGACTTGAGCACTAATTCACTCGCGGTCCAAACCGTATTGAACAAGTACGAGGAAAACTAGCACCAATTAGTTACAATGAAGCCTTGAGGCAAACTGAGAAAGAAAGATAAGGAAAACCACTTATAGATAAGGCAGAGAGGAACAGGCAACAACTGCAGCCGTACCTGCAATCTCGAAAAATCCAGAAACCTCGACGACGACAGAGAGGCGTGCATGGGATCCAGCACGCACCGACGTTTGTTCTCGGGACTGATCTGCTGGGAGTTTCCCTGGGAAGGGCTTAAATCTAGAGCACGCTTCTCTCCGCCGTTTCCCACGCTTGCGTGGCTGTTCCCAGCAACGTTCTGATTATCCTCCATGTAGTCCCTGGAAAGATAATACAAATGTCACAAACTGTTTCCATTATATTTGCAAGGATAAATTTCAACGCACAAGGAAAAGGATTTCAAATATTTCAGTCTACATTAAAAAGGTCATGATTAATGACTTATAGAGAACAAGTTTTCAGACAAGACTAAGAAAGTACCCTTATATGAACATAAAAATCGGTAAAGTATAATTAAAATCATGAAGTAAATATTATAAGATACTCATTTCAAGAGAACTACTTTGGACACTACTCCAAAGGAATTATCAATTTGAATAACTTTGTGTGTCACCCCCTCTTCTATGCCTTGATGCACCACTCTATCAAGCCACCAAAAAACTCTATTTGGTGTGCTGGCGACGGTCAGGGCCTTCTTTGCCACCCGCCAGTAACCACTAAGACATCGTTATAATTTTAACATCTGAAGTCCAGCTACGCTGAAATAATACTCTCACTGAAGGACCTTAGTTTGTTTACATATAAGAACAAGCACAGATATTTACCTTGAATAATTCACAGGCATGGCGATTGTCCCTGCGCTGCTGCTACTGGTCCCTGGTGTGCTACATCTCTGCCTCTTGCTGAGGTCCTCTGCTTCCTGAAACATTCAACACATTTTGTAAATGATTCACATTTTTTAAAATTGCACATAAAATATGCACAATAACCCATCAAGTTATCAGAGCCGGACTTCCGAAATATCTAAGAGAATTGCTACAAAATCTGCAGCCAACAAATCGTGTTGACACGAGAATAGTTAGATGGTTTCAAATTATTGGAATTATGATATATATCTACTGTACATTCTAGAGCTTTCTAAAATGCAGCCCCCAGACTATACAATAAGCTCCCAATACATTCGAAAGACTGAAGATATTAAGGCTTTCATGATGAAATTGAAGACTTTTTAGTTTTCCAAGGGATTTGATAATGTGGTTAGACAATAAACAAACAATATGCGGTGTGAAATGCCGAATGCCTTGGAATGTACACGAAGAAATTCATTATAAAAGGTTCTGTATACAGTAGGGTTCCCCTGCAGTATATGACCAGAAAAGCAGCCCTTAAAGTAAAGTAAAATAAACTTTCTTGTGTTCTTCCCTCTCCGGTGCAGTATTTCCTCCCCCAAGACCTGTAAGTCATTATCAACATTACTACAGTATACTCAAACATAAATAAGCATATTGAAACGCTTACCATGTAGCACGATCCTCTCTTCACTCCCTTCCCCGCCTGAGCTTGCTGGAGCGCTGCGACCACAGCCTGAACACTCGTGGGGTCTCTGACGCACTCGCTACTGGTGCTGACCGGCTCCAACACCGAGGCAACTGAACGTATGTCGGGCATCCTAGAGAAGTTGCAAAGGGGTTGATTACTATAACATTTACAAAGTTTTCTTTGTTGTAGTGCACTTCAACTCAAAGGAACTCTGTATTATTCAGCAGATTAAACAAAATTACAGTGCCCCAATCGTCCTAGATACTCCACTATAGATATCATCCTTTGCAGTTCTTTCCAGGTCTTAAAACTTTTCATGGATACTATATAAAGGTTAAAAAATATTTGTGAATTTTAGTACCTATTGAGTAGACGATACTTAATTTTCAACCATTCCAAAGGTCACTGCATTACAATAGAAAATAAAAAGTACAAAATTTCTCACCTGGGAGTTGCCGAAGAAAGGAAATCCGACGAAAGAGAGGAAGAGAAAGCCGAGGGCGAGCGACTTAAGGGTATTAAGGGAGACGTCGGCGTCCTCTTGGGCGTCAGTACGGCTTTAGTCCGCCCTCCCAGGCGAACGTTTGGCATCACGCCGGCTCTGACATATCGTTCTTGCGCTGTTGAAAGGTGAGAGCAAAATAAATAATACTAATCAATAATATTAATCCTAATGATTGCTATTGGATTAGAGCAATAATGTACAACAATCTTCTTAATGGATTTTATATGAACAGCTTAAATCAATGTGAATCAGATATCATTATTATTATTATTACTATCCAAGCTACAACCCTAGTTGGAAAAGCAAGATGCTATAAGCCCAGGGGCCCCAATAGGGAAAATAGCCCCATGAGGAAAGGAAATAAGGAAACAAATAAATGAAGAGAACAATCTAACAATAAATCATTCTAAAAAAGGCAACAACGTCAAAACAGATATGCAGAGCCATCAGACATTCAATTAAAAAAAAGAAATGTCTGTAATAATGTTTTATGACATGACCAAAATTGAAGAGGTCCCCCACCCCTGGGGCAAAAGTTCCCAAAACAAAGTACTGTAGATATTGAAGTACACATTACAACCAGTACAGTACTTATAAGATACTACTGTATATAGTACAGTATGTTACCTGTTGGATACTGCCGACGCCCCTCACGAACAATCCTCGGACTGGTGACGTGAGCAGCCCTTACGACGCGTCCCGTAAAACCAGGACTTAATACCTCGGCAGCAAAGCTGGAATAAAAGTAAATAAAAAAAATTAGATTTACGAAATGGTAAATAAGGGCCTGTTCTTTGTATAAAGAGGGAATTGGAATAAGTTGGGAGTTCTTTTTACTATTGGGTTATACTTTAACATAAGGAGATATGGCGTCTTTGATCTACAAAATAAAATGCTGTAGAGCACCATTTTATTATGTAGACTTAGCTACATAAGGACGTTGGAGTACATGTACCACTTAACTTACTGTATGCTTGTTAAATTAATTTGGACAAATTATAACGATGTTAGTATATTCAATGAATGAATAGAAATTGCTTTACTGGCTTTCACATAAATTTGTACTTATTTTAGTGTTCATGACAGTACTGCATTCATGGCGGTTTGTTGTTAATTTTTGCTGAGATCGCAACGGATTTTCCATTTCTTACGAACCTTTCTGTACCTCTTTAAAAATTTGTAACCATTTGTTTTCTGAAGAGGAAGTGAGATGGTCCCTTTGAAAGCTCCATAAATTTCCTTTTTCAAAAATTGTGGTTTACCTTATTTATCATACATACACAGAAAATTGTGTAAGTTAATAGTATATACAAGGTTATATGTGAAAAATTCTCTTCACTAAATACTGTACTCACTCTATTGTACATAAATTAATATACAATGTTACAAAAACAGCAACACTACCGTACCTATTATGTACTTCAGGTGACTTGGGTAAGAGCAGAATGATTTGTAGATACGATACATAGCAAAAAAATTTCGCTGCACTGTATCAACTAATGTTCTTCACCGGAATGATGTTGCGTAGATAATAAAGAATGTATTATCTTATCTATTATCATACAATGATAAAGAAGACACGATATAAATACACATCTATTGTACACTATCATCTTAATTAGATGGCGAGATAAGCTGAAGGATGATAAGGAGAGAGGAGGTTCGGTGGAAGAGGATGCCTTTGATCGAAGGCATCGGGGAGGGCGCAGAAGGCAACCAACCCCTTAATGTAGGGATAATGGTGGGGAAGATCTTAATATATTACCACGACAGCTTCTCCCTTCAGGGTGTCGGACTTGAAATTAGCAATCTCTCCCATTAGGAAATACAGTATTTAGTATTTCAGTTCTATTAGACTTTTTCCATCTTTTTTTATCCAAAAATACTGTAAAGCCTATGAAATTCTTGCTATTTTAAAATTTCAAGGTCAATCAATTTAAGCTAACAGGTAAAGTAGTTCAGTATTGTAATATTAAGATGATACCTCATAGTAATGATTTGATACAATAATGTGTAAATTTCATAACCATAAAACAGACACAAGGAAATAAATGTTGTATTCTAAGTTAGCCGTAACAACACATACAGGTGGCCGTTATCATACATACACCCCAAAACTACAAAGGCTTCATACCTACTATGATTAATAGGTGGGTGTAGCAATTGTTCTACGGCATACCCAATAAATATTACGGGATGTATGTATGCTAGCAGCCACCTGCATGTATGATTATGGCTTAGAATACGGCAGTGTAAGGGCGGCCCCTATTAGGTAGGTAGGTAAGGACATGGTTTGTAGGTTAGGTTAGGGGTGGAAAGTTTAGGTTAGTTGATGTCCGTTTTTAATCCCAAAGGGAGGAACTGGCCGCTGATATACAAAGGCTCCAATACTAACGAACAATGAATAAATAACGCATTCTATGCTAAGAACAGTAGTGCTGGTGCACGAGTAAAGTAACGCCAAAGGACTTGAATTAACGCAATAACTTACCTGAGGTCGTTCCACGGAACATTCTGCTTCGAAGGCGAGATGGACATGTTGGAGTTGTTAGTCAGATCAAGGGACATGCCTGACATTAGCCTCTGACCTCCTGCGCCAGATTTAGGCGTCAAGGTGTAGCCCCAGGGGGACCTGCCTGCACTCCCGGGGGGAGACCCGCCCCCTCCTCCTCCGGGTAATTTGGACGCCGTCGGGAGGGGCGACGAGGTATGATTTTCGTCCAAGACCGAGTTCTCCTTGGAGGAGTCGCCCTCCTCCTCGCTGCCGCAGTAGAGTTCCCCTTCGAGGTGGACCTTGTGGAGTTCCCCTTCGAGGTGGACCTTGTGGGGGCCCGTTTCACAGGTGGACCGGTACATAACGCTATTCTACAGGATATACGGCCCCTCCGTACCTGTCATGACACGCTTTTTGTGGGCAAAACAAACGGCAGGAAGAGGATCCTACAAATCCTTCAACACGCATGTAAACAAAAGCACTACCTTTCGACTAGAACGATTTCCTTTATTGCATCACCCGTTTTCATAGGGTTTTATTGGGTTTTCTTCGGGTTTCTATGGGTTCTTGGGTTCACTGGCACTTTAAAAAGCACATTTGGTGGGTTATTAGTCCAGAGGGGTTAATGTGGCAGAGAAATTACCTAATAAAATCACTGGGATGTTTCAAAATTGTTTATCACGTTAGTGATTCAGGCCGTCACTAGATGGCTCTGGTTCAGGGTTACCAGATTATTTCGACTGGATTATCGTACATGAGCCTTAAAATTGTCGTTTTTCAACCAAAATTATCGTACATAGTTTAAATATAATTATTAGGGAGTTACATAATTGACTTATTTCAAAATATTTTAGTATAATTGTTTAATTAAACACACACATGTATATACCTAAGGTATGTATCGTATATCGTACCGGACCCAAAATAATCGTACATGTACGATAATTATCGTACGAATGGCAACCCTGGCTCTGGTACCTAATGGATGGATGGATGAAGGTCGGGATGCGCACGGACTTTCATATATATATATATATATATATATATATATATATATATATATATATATATATATATATATATATATATATATATATATATATATATACAGTATAACTACTTACTCTACGAGTAAACGTTTATATATACAGACCCTCTCTCTCTCTCTCTCTCTCTCTCTCTCTCTCTCTCTCTCTCTCTCTCTCTCTCTCTCTCTCTCTCTCTCTCTCTCTCTCTCTCTCTATATATATATATATATATATATATATATATATATATATATATATATATATATATATATATATATGGTTTAAGTTATTGAATAAAACAGTACAATGAAAAAAAAAATATTCAAAAAAATATACCACAGTTAGTTTTATTTTATCTAATATAACCTTCATTAATAAATAAATCATTATGACTCCCATCAAAATATTAAAGAACTCAGCTTGCAATTGTGCCATACACAAACATTTAATAACACTTCGCCTCTATAAAGGAGGTTTAGTTTGAAAAAATGTCCTCATTTAGGCCTATCCCTAATTTGGTTTCCGTATAACACATGTCTTTAACCAACCTTCTGCCTATACCCTTCTGCCTTTCTTGATTCTATTATGTAATTCAAGTTTCCTTCCAGTCATTCTATTTATTCTAAGATATAAAAATCAATAAATTTTGATTTCTAACTCTCTATACCGGTATCTATATTAAGATGTATAGGCTAGGCCTAGGTCTAAGTCTATAGATCTTGGAAGTAAAGTTAGCCTTTAAATACATGAACTTATATATTTTCAAGACAAAATGTTGCACTATTATTTAACTGAAGGTTTTTAAAATCGTCATAAACACAAAAGCTTCCTAAGAAATATTTCAAACTGGCTATGCATGCCATATCACATGCAGCCTTTTCCATATAGGCCTACTATCAGACATCCAATATAATTGTATCTCACATATATTCAACAAAAATTTGGTATAAACTTCCTCAACATCTCGTATTTTATTTAAAAATGTAAAATAGGCCTAAGGAAATATAAATCAAGGTAAAAGACAACATATTTAGCAAGACACACACACTATATATATATATATATATATATATATATATATATATATATATATATATATATATATATATATATATATATATATATATATAAATAAATTTTTGTCATTTGCATCTTCAAAGTAACATTTTATAAGGTTTTATGGTCCAAATTAATTCATCATCATCATGATCTTTTAATTCAATACTTCTCCATTCATCATTTACTTCGTGCTTCATAGTTCTCGGCCATGTAGGCCTGGGTCTTCCAATTCTTCTAGTCCCTTGTGGAGCCTAAGAAAATAGTCTAACAAAAATCTAAAATTTACATAATGTAATACATGCGTCTATCTCCTGAAACTATGAAAGGTAGTGATAGATTTTAAACTTTATCCTTATATATGATTATATGTTACATGTAACCCGCATGAGAGAGAGAGAGAGAGAGAGAGAGAGAGAGAGAGAGAGAGAGAGAGAGAGAGAGAGAGAGAGAGAGAGAGAGAGAGAGAGAGAGAGAGAGACCCCTTGACTTTAACTGAACAATGCAAAGTGACCCACATTGTGTCACTTTACCTTAGTAACTATGAATTTTAACTGCTTGTTTTACCTTTCTTGTTGTTTATCTATTTCTTAAATACGATATTATTGTTTTCCCTCTTTTATTGTTTATCTATTTCTTAAATACAATATTATTCATTCTTTATAAGGTAAAATACAAACTGTAGTAAATTTATCCTGTTGTATTTTTAGCAGACCAGCCCAAATGCTGTATTTATAGAACTATAGCCTTTCTAGGGGACCCGTTGAAAATATTCTTTGCAGGTATTATGGTTGTAAATGTTATTTTCATGTTTTTTAAATAGAAATTATTATTTTTTATATATAAATATACATTATTTAAATATTATTCATTTGCACTACAAAGAAACACGTGGTGACTTTTGAATGACAGTACAGTTTATTATCAACATTAATTTCTTCATCATTTTACTTACTTAATCCTTTAAATATCTATTTAAACAAAGGCGTGTATTATTTCAAAAATCTAATTTGTAATTTAAACACCTTTCAGACCTAATTCAGGTTCATTTAAATAATAATAATTGAAGACTTTTGAATGACATAAGCACAGTTTATTATCAACATTAATTTCTTCATCATTTTACTTACTTATTTCCTCAAATATCCATTTAAACAAAGATATAAATTAATTAAAAAATTTTAATTTGATATTTAAACACCTTTTAGACCTAATTAAGGTAAATTTAATTAATAATAATTGAAATACACCTGTGCATTGAAGAAGGCGTGAATGGCACACCAGTGCCATCTTGCGGCAGCGGGAAGAACTACAATTCAAAAACAAACCATGGCGCCTAGAAGGAAAAGTGGTACGGACAGTCCCAGGACTCCAAATAATTTTGAGTACCTCAAAAGCCTCGGGGAATTTAAGAAGACCATTCGGAGGAGAGATACGCTCAAGTCCTTGAAGAGTGGAAAGGTAAAATAGGGTTAATTGCTGTTAAATTGGGGAAAAGGAGGTGTGTTGGATTTTTGACATTTGGCCTCGTGTGTTGATGGGAGATATTTTTGTTTACGTGAAGTTGCTAACATCGATTTTAAGTTTTAGTTTTATATCTATAGGTGCATTGACTGCGATAGACATCAATTTCAACTTTAAATCGTCTTAAATTGACCCCATAAACGTCAAATTGGCCCTATGAGAGAGTTCAAAATCCAAGCCAAACAAACTAACGTAGTTACCTGGTTAATATTTACCCTTGCACCGTCTTGCTCTCATGAACCCTTCTAATGTTATCTAAGGGTGCATTGACTGCGATAGACATCAATTTCAACTTTAAATTGTCTTTAATTGACCCCATTAACGTCAAATTGGCCCTATGAGAGTTCAAGATCCAAACCAAACATAGTAACGTAGTTACCTGGTTAATATTTACCCTTGCACCGTTTTGCTCTCATAAACCCTTCTAATGTTATCCAAAGGTGTGTTAACTGCGATAGACATAAATTTCAACAGTAAATCGTCTGAAATTGACCCCATAAACGTCAGATAGGGCCTACCAGAGAATTAAAGATCCAAGCCAAATTACCAAACAAGGTAACGTAGTTACCTGGTTAATATATACCTTTACACCGTCTTGCTCTTACGAACCCTTCTAATGTTGTTGTGTTATTAGCTTTATGGTTTTGACTTCCCCCCTGTTGGCCATCACTAAAAAATAATGTATTCTACAAACCTACTTCTCAGACACAGCATTTGTTAATGTTATTGTTATTAGCACAGAGGCTCGCTGGAAAACTACTCCATAGGTTATCCGTGTGATTGTAACTTGGAAATGTACATGATTAAGTAACACTGGTGTAATAAGGATAAAGTTATAGTTACGGACAGAACATTTTGAACCAAAAAAGTAGTTTTTTTCTATAGTAAATTATGTACTTTCACTAAATTTGATTTTTATTTTGAAATGTTGTCCTGTCCGTAACTATAATTTTACTGCAGTTTCATACCTTAACCTTGAGCACATTGCACTGTAAGGGGTTAGTGCCGTAAGTGCACTGTCCATTATTTACCCTTCCACTATGCCTCCATTTTCACTTCCTTTCTTCCGTCTTGCTCTCCGTCTTTATTTTTGTATCATACTGTAAGTATGGGGTTTCCTAGGCACCAGCGCTGTTCTTGTGGGCCGAATCCATAAATCCACTCATAGCTAGAGATACTACCGCGAGAGAGTTGTGGAGTCCTTTGACTGGCCAGACAACACTACATTAGATCCTTCTCTTTGGTTATGGTTTATTTTCCCTTTGCCAACACGTACACCAAATAGTCTGGCCCATTCTTTACAGATTCTCCACTGTCCTCATACACCTGACATCACTGAGATTACCTTTTAATTCTTCTTCACTCAAGGGGTTAACTACTGCACCATAGTTGTTTAGTGGCTACTTTCCTCTTGGTAAGGGTATTATTATTATTATTATTATTATTATTACTTACTTACTAAGCTACAACCCTAGTTGGAAAAGCAGTATGCTATAAGCCCAGGGGCTCCAACAGGGAAAATAGCTCAGTGCGGAAAGGAAAAAAGGAAAATAAAATATTCTAAGAAGAGTAACAACAATAAATATCTCCTATATAAACTATAAAAACTTTAACAAAACAAGAGGAAGAGAAATAAGATAGGAGAGTGTGCTCGAGTGTACCCTCAAGCAAGAGAACTCTAACCCAAGACAGTGAAAGGCCATGGTACAGAGGCTATGGCACTACCTAAGACTAGAGAACAGTGGTTTGATTTTGGAGTGTCCTTCTCCTAGAAGAGCTGCTTACCATAGCTAAAGAGTCTCTTCTACCCTTACCAAGAGGAAAGTGGCACTGAACAATTACAGTGCAGTAACCCCTTGGGTGATGAAGAATTGTTTGGTAATCTGTGTTGTCAGGTGTATGAGGATAGAGGAGAATATGTAAAGAATATGCCAGACTATTCAGTGTGTATGTAGGCAAAGGGAAAATGAACCGTAACCAGAGAGGAGGATCCAATGTAGTACTGTCTGGCCCGTCAAAACACCCCATAACTCTCTAGCGGTAGTATCTCAACGGGTGGCTGGTGCCCTGGCCAACCTACTACCTTTAGCTATGGTAAGCTGCTCTTCTAGGAGGACACTCCAAAATCAAACCATTGTTCTTTAGTCTTGGATAGTGCCATAATCTCAGTACCATGGTCTTCCACTGTCTTGGGTTAGAGTTCTCTTGCTTGAGGGTACACTCAGGCACACTATTCTAATTTCTCTTGTTTTGTTAGAAGATTTTATATAGAAAATATTTATTTTAATATTGTTACTGTTTTTAAAATTTATTATTTTTCCTTGTTTCCTCTCCTCACTGGGTTATTTTCCATGTTGGAGCCCCTGAGCTTATAGCATCCTGCTTTTCCAATTAGGGTTGTAGCTTAGCAAGTAATAATAATAGTGATGATAAAGGTGTTGGCCATAGGGAGTACTATAGTTATTAATAAAAATATGAAGAGTACAGTAATACCTTAGACTACAAAGTTAATTGGTTCCAAGGAACCTGACGCTCGTCAATTTTTGACGCAGGTCGGATTTTTATATCATAAATTGACTTTTATGTACCCTATATTCAAACCTCATACATAAAAGTACCTGTACTCACAATCTTCTATCATTTTATCAAAAGCTTATACTTACATTGAGAAGCTAGCATGTGAAGTACAGTACAGTATTAAATTGTTATTCTATGATGTAGAGGTCAGCATTAGGTCGGGTAAAACCACATAACTTGGTTTATAATTTTGTATGTAATATTATTTATTACTAGTTAGGCTACAACCCTAGTTGGAAAAGCAGGATGCTTTAAGCCTAAGGGCTCCAATAGGGAAAGATAGCCCATTAAGGAAAAGGAAATAAGGAAACAGAATAGTATGTCTGATTGTACCATCAAGTGAGGGAACTCTATAACTCAAGACAGTGGAAGATCAGGGTACAGAGGTTGGCACTACCCAAGACTAGAGAACAATGTCCTCCTAGAAAATCTGCTTATCAGAGGTAAAGAGTGTCTTCTACCTTTATTAATGGAAACAGCCACAGAACAATGACAGAGCATTAGTTAACCCCTTGAGAGAAGAATAATTGTTTGGTAATCTCTTCGTTGTCAGGTGTGAGAGAAAAGATAATGTGTAAAGAATAGACCAGGCTATTTGGTGTATATGTAGGAAAAGGAAAATGAGTCGCAACTAGAGAAAGTGATCCAATGTAGTACTGTCTGGCCAGTCAAAGGACCCAATAACTTTACTGGTAGTACAGTATATCAAAAGTTGCTGGTGTTTGGCCAACCTACTACATACCTTGCTCAATTTGGACCTTTTTTACAACTATTTGCTCAAATATTGGTCTTCTCAGCTCTTAATTGGGCTTTACCTCATGCATTCTCTTCAGAAATTTGAAAATCTATACTGGCCATCTACTTTTAGTTCTACTGTATAAATTTTTTTAGCTGTATTTTGACAGACATAATATCCAGATGACGTGTCTCAACTCTTGCTGTGGGATCTGATAGACTCTCTAGAAGTCCAGCTGTCATGAAACCCATTGAGAGCGGTGTCATTATGTTTGGGATATCAGCAAATGATATAAGTTATTTCAGATGCAGATTGATCATTATTATGATTAACATTTTAAACGAGGTGTTCCAAAATATATTATTATGCCCTTCAAATTTTCGTCTGATTCAGACCTTCATTTGTGCCCTGTCATCATGGTTTCTTAAGCCTTCCAACTGGCTGTTAGCTAACTGCTGCCACTGTATATAAGTTTTTTTTCCATCACTTGTTACCTATTGGTATAGGAAACAGAGTTCCTCTACAGGAGTAGTACTGTCAGGGCATTTTATGTGGTACTGTACACTATTGTCATTACTTAAAGGTCTCCATAGCGTTCCCTAGGCCCCTTACTACACTTGCCTTATATCCTTCTTTGTTCTTATGTGTATACTGTACAGTGCAAATCCTTGGTCTCTTAAAATACAGAAATGTCTATAGTGGCACTGGAATGACCATCATATCTTTAACAAGGTAGTTAGTTGACGACAGGTGGGGCAAGGCATATTGTTAACCGTCAGCGCGGGTAGAAATAAGAGGAGGAACACAGAAAACCCCATTTATGCTTGGATTCGGAGGGTCGTTGACCATGCTCTGAATTCAGATCCTCGTCCAACACGTCAACCCAGAGTGCATGGTGTCGGGAGCATAGCTACGTCCCTGGTCTTCAAAAGAAACTACTCTGTGATGCAGGTTCTGCAAGCGGGCGCGTGGAACCGTCAAACGACTTTCACCGCTCATTACCTGCAAAACGTGACAAAAAGGAGACTCGATACGTTCTCTATCGGTCCTGTGGTGGCTGCACAACAGCTGGTTTGTTACCTCAAGCTCCTTATTGGACAAGTAGCAGAGGGTTGAGGGCATTGGTTACCCGGTGTTAGTCTGAGTGAATGAAAAGCAATGCCTGGCTCTTTTCCTTTCTTCATCCTCCCCTCTCTTGGGAAAATCAGTATCCTGGGTCCTCTGCACAAGCTGGCCTCAACCTCTGCAGGTAAACCATTGCTCCCGCGTGTAACCTAATATTGTTCCAATACTGTTGCGTCTCCATACCCTGGCGAGGTGGCATTGAGAATGTTTTGGTAAACTTGGTTACTGTATGTCCAACATACTCGTTACTGTATTTCCAACACACTCGTCACATTGCTAGTAACAACACACAGCTCGCGTAGGCTGCAGACCATGCTTAGCAAGGTTTAGGGTCTCCTTATTTGTGCACTAGGAAACCCCGGGTAAGGCCAAAAGCCAGATTGGCAGGTGCATCCACCCTCCTGATGGGTGAGTCAACCCCAATAAATAGTGTTGGTTTGTATTCCAGTTATGGAATAAATGACAAATTTTGAAGTAATTTGTATTTTTCCTAACGATACAAACCTGTAGCTATTTATACATACTTGCCTGCAAACCCTGTCCCCTGTCAAAGTCCTACCTCTTGCAAAGTGAACCAAAGTCACAGGTGTGTGAGTGAGAGGGGTAGCTAGCTACCTCCCCTACCCTCCGCTAACTAGCGGAATGGGTAGTTAACCCTCGATAAATTCTAAGGGCTCGTCCTTTCAGCTTCGCTGAAAGTAATACCCCTATGAATAGCTAAGGTTTGAATCGTTAGGAAAAATACAAATTACTTAAAAATTTGTCATTTTTGATGTGCCATTATTGAATTGATGCCTTGATGGAATCTTGTTTGGGTACTAATTGCATAATTTTTTTTCATTTCAGGTACGTTTGTGTGAGAGTTTGTTTAACGCTAGTCGTATGTCGTACATTTGAGGTGAGTTATATGAATAAATCTCAGTACTGTATATTACAGTTCAAAATTGTAACTACAGTATACATATTTAACCTTCTTTTAAGCATGATTTACTTGTATTAAGTCAAATTTTACATGTACTATATTTTTTTTTTGCTCTAGAAGTATATTTATATTGGTGGTTAAGCAAAGATCTGGCAGTAATTTTAGTCATCTGGAAGTCTTCTAAACATTAGGGATGCTGTCTGAGAAAAGATCTGGCAGTAATTTTAATCCTTAGGTTGTGTGGATTTCAAAATAATTCTCATTTAAAAAATTTAACTCATGGTTTTCTAATTCCGATAGAATTTAAAACGACATACGTTACCTCATCTCATATTTACTAAGAAGATGGACAGTGGTCTAATCTGTCAAGGGCAGCCTGTATGATCTCGATTATCATATTTTGTCAATTCACGTCGTGTCATTCTAATTCTCCCTTTAGATGAGTACTGCCGTCACTGCACCCCGCGTGGTGTACAGTACTGTAATCATTACCAAACGGTTATCTCGGCGTCTTTTCATTCTCTAATTGCACCCACTCTTTGGTGTTGTACTTTACATCGGTTCCTGCTACCTTTGTTCAATTGTCAGTGTGAATGAAAGGTCTTCCATCCTTTGCACCCCAAATCCCGTAGTTGACACTTGACGCAAGAGGATCTTGTAGGTCCTCTGGTTGGTCTCATGGCCGGAATTGTATACACCTATACCAATTGTCACGTAATATAATGAACTCCACTCGCTGGTTAAGCTGTGTTTTGCTCCCCTCGTGCCACGATGTAGATTTTGATGTGTAATGTTGCTTGGGCCTCAAAAGTTTCGTGCAAAGAATCTAGGGAGTGGGACTTATTTTTATGTTACTTGACATTCAGAAGCTGGGAACGTTATCTTGGAAAATTTACCTTTGTAGACAAGTTAATGGTAACACAGCCAAAATAACTCGGATTGCATTAAAGCAGTGATTTCTGATTGTAAAGTGGGAGATCCAGCGGATATATTTTTGTTATGAAGTCTATTTTGTTTTACAGTTTTATATTTGCTAATATTTTTTTTATTAATCTTGATTAATGTTTTGACTTGTTAGTATGAATAAGAATATATTGTTCGTACTAATAATGGGATATTGATAAGTTCTAATATTGAAAAGAATTGCAGTTGTTAATTGAGAATGTATGTTACGGCTAGAGGCAATGAAGCTAAGGAAATGGGGTAATGCAACGTGATGTTTATTTTTTGTCTCTGGTGAAATGAAGAATCTTAGTCTACTGTTAAGCAACTGGACTCAATTTATGATTAGTTATCAACTATTCTTAACCCCTTTTACCCCCAATGGACGTACTGGTACGTTTCACAAAAGCCATCCCTTTACCCCCATGGACGTACCTGTACGTCCTTGCAAAATACTGCTATTTACAATTTTTTTTGCATAATTTTGATAATTTTTTGAGAAACTTCAGACATTTTCCAAAAGAATGAGACTAACCTGACCTCTCTATGACAAAAACTAAGGATGTTAGAGCAATTTAAAAAAACTATACTGTACTGCAAAATGTGCTTGATAAAAAAAAAAAACCGCCTGTGTGTTAAGGGCTGGAAAGTTCCAAATAGCTTGGGGGTTAAAGGGTTAATAACAGCAACAACATAGTAAGGGTCAATTTCATGTTCAAGTTCGCTGTCAATAGTTTGTTGTCCTTTGCTTTCGATTTGTTCGGTATATTAGCCTTCACCCCGGCTTTCTTGCTAACATGTAGGTGTTTAGATTGTTTCATATCACCTTTACCAGTATTGGAATTTAATTACCCTTTCTATTTCCATAATAATTTTACTATCGTTCTTTAGAATTATATTTCTGCATAGGTGTACGCATCTTCCATTCGATGTAATATAATTTGCAAATATTACTGCATTTCCCTAAATCATGATAGAGATTTAAAGGTCCCCTCCTTAAAGCATGTCCACAGCTAACAGTGAAAGAGGTTGTCCTGATGCCATACAAGTCTGGCTTAAACACATTGGCAGTGGTCAGAATCAATGAGGGAGATGCTGCTAAAAGGAGACTTCACCCTGCTCAAAGAATGTACAGTAGTCCCTTTTTTTTTTGAGTGGTATCCGAAAGACTTTGAAGGATTCCTGGAACTTGGAAGTTTTCTTTAAGTCTTTCTTTGTAAGAAATGGGACTGATTCAAACTGTTGTTATATTTTAAGCATCTAACTCTCCAGATTGTTTTTAATAACAATCAACTGGGTGACAGTATTCCTTCATTTCCAGATCTTAGGACAGTAGAATTTAGTGCCAGATGTATTTAAGCCTAGTGCCTGTTACGTCCTCTTAGGAAGCGGGGGCTATAGGGGGATCCTAGTCGACCGCTTTGCCAATAGCAAAGTTACTTCTATTGTATGTGTTCAGGAAATGGTCCCCTCAGATAGCAGCATTTCACAAAGTGTTGGAGCTGATGACTTTCATCCTGAGGCTGAATGGATGCTGTCCAAGAAGGAACTCATAAAAACTTCCATAGACTATCAGGCAGAAGTCTGTTGCCTAGAGGGACTATCTTTCTCAAGTAGTCTTAATGCAGAGTGTCTTCCCTTAATGAAGTTTCTTTAGGAGAGGAATTTGTTCCTCTCTCCATTCCATCTGTCCGGATCCCTCAATGTAGTAGCCGAGGCCCTGTCTAGACATTCAGTCCTGCATATGGATTGGACCTTCGATCAAAGCTTTTCCTGAGAGATCCTAGAGTTTGTTCCCGATCTCCAAATAGACCTGTTTGCAACAAAAGAAAACCACAAATGTCTGCTATACTTTGCTTCAAATTTGGATTCTCAGGCAGTGGCAAGAGATGCCTTAAATCTTGATTGGAACAGATGGTCATGATTTATCTGTTTAGTCTGATAAGTTTGATTTATTCACCTAACTAACAGACCTTATGTTATTTATAAATGGGTATTCTTTCTTCAAAGCTGGAAGGTAGCCCATTAGACTTTTTGGCACGAGGTGCCAACCTTACCCAGAGACTGGGTTGGGGGTAACTAAGGGTACCAGCCACCTGTATATATACTCATGAAGTGGTGAGCTAGTCTTCTCTTTGGCTTGTAGAGAACGGTTGTCTCCTCTGTCTCCTCATCAAGGTTGCCATAGAAATTAGGTCAGCCGTGCTAGTAGCTTCATTTTGGGCAAACGGCCTGTGGTATCCACTGCTCCAGCATTTGAGACCGAGGTTACACCTGTTTTTGTTGACACGGTTGTATGAGGAAGTAGAGAGTCAAATTACCTTGGCTTCTTTTTTCTTGACTGAGAACATTTATGATTGGATCTTATTATTATTATAACTAGGTAAGCTACAACCCTACTTGTGAAAGTGGTATGCTATAAGCCCAAGGGGTCCAACAGGGAAAAATAACCCTGTGAGTAAAGGAAATAAGGAAATAAAAATTCAAACTACTAGTGAAATAATGAACAATTAAATGAAATGTTTTAAGAACACTAATAGTATTTAAATAGATCTTTTGTATTTAAACTATAAAGGGAGACTTATGTCACCCTATTCAACATAAAAACATTCGCTGTAAGTGAATTCTCAGCTCACGGCATGATATTTTTGATGAGCTGTAAGTCATCTTCATCCACTAGACAATACCAGTCGGTGTGAAAGGCATGGATGGCTTCTCTGAGGAATAGATTGTCACATTAGATAACCCTGGACTTTTTGGCTTTCTTTTTAGTCCACCTCTTTGAGGCTGGGAAGCTCAAGTCATAAGCAATATTGTCGTACATATTTTTTAAGATTACCCAGTGCTTTGCTTCATATTTCCCATATCCATCAATCCCTGCAATATCTTGTTCTCTAGATAGAGTGCTTGAGTTTTTGACAAGTCTAGATAATTCCTCCGTATTCTTTAAATGTTACAAAATGTTATATTTTTGATAGCTTTAGCCCCAGGAGCAAGAGTCCATGAACTTGCAGCCTTTAGGAGAGTTCATTCTGGGTCTTCTTAATTCTGCCCCCGGATTTCCTGTCCTTAGCCAAAAAACTGAAGGCTCTTCAGAGACAGGACCCCCATTTGGGTCGATCTGTGACGGCCGGTGAAAAGGGTCCTTCTTTACACTTTTCTAATATAAATCTTCCAAATATACTAGAGAAAGATAAAAGCATGGAATGCAGAGGTTACAACCCTCGCGCGATCACCTTGTGGGTGTCGTGTATTTAACAAGGGCGTGTGTAAACCACTAGTCACAGGCTGTCTTCCATTTAGATAATCCCTTCATCAAAGGGGAGGGCCGTGACAGGCCCTAGGGAATACAGTTGGACTACCCCACCGACACCTACTACTCGCGCTCTCTAGGTCATCCTTCTGCAAGAACATATGGCTTGGCAAGGAAAGGGTGGGTCCGTACAAAAATAACCGGGAAGGGTTTCACCGGGCGTCACAGGTCTCTCCCCAGAAATAGATTTTTCCTTCGTCGAAATCCCTTTTCTGGGTCGATCTGTGACGGCCGGTGAAAAAGTACCAGAGAAGGCCTTCTAAGCCCAATAAAGTAATAACATAATGCGGAGAATACAATCACCATGTACGACAATAATGTAATATAATAATGTAAGAAACGTCCAATTACCAACTAGCCAAATGACATAGGGAGCGTAAGGCTAAATAACTAAGACGACAAGGAATCAGCTGAGTGTCGAATCGCAAAAGGCATCAAACCTTACATGTCTAAGCATATCTAAACCTTAAAGGAACTGTAACTACAATAACAGTTAAACCATAGGAATTACACATGGTAAATATCATAGGGCTAATTGGACGAAGAATATCGATCTAGTCTTTGTTATAGTTATGTTCACGCCTCAGGAAGGTGCTCGATTTAGACTATATCTTTATGTTTAATTGTTACGTTGTCGTTATTTTTCGTTCTTGGTTATTACAATTTTATCATTCTTATCATATTATTGTGTGATTTTGGTTTTTTTTATTATGTAACCTTGAGAGCGTGAGCATAGAGTGCTCGTATTCTGTTTCTACAGATACGAGTTACCCCTTCTCTCGTTTTCTTTATTAAGCTCGAGTAGAGGAGGTGGATTTCCCGTTTTCCGTTTTATACGATCACGAGTTATTCCTGCCTCCTCTTATTCTCCGAGTTGATGATATTCACGTTTAATGATATTCACGTTTTATTGATGTGATTACTGTTAATAGAGCTAGCACTATTAATAGGTTACGTTAGTGTATGAGTCATTATTTGGGATCGCTTTATGCCGACACCCTTAGCTCCGCCTTGATTTATACTCCGCTATAATGGATACTCATTGGGTGAGAACTAGTCAGATATTTGGAGTGCAACGGTGAAATCTGGCACTCGGACTCCGGCTGAGGCCTTTTGCACACGAACCTGTGTCATGATTGATCACAATTACATTATAACGGTCCTTTTTTCATAATCTCCGGCTTCACGGGAGGTAACACAGATGTTCAGCATTGAGGTTAATATTATCGTACCGTTGAGGGTCACGATTTCACGCTGACGGACCTTTGTCACCGGATCTTCGGTACAAACAGAGATCAATCAGACGATCAGAACCAGGGTACGAACCCTTTTTCATGAATAATCACCATTTCATTATTACGGTCCTTTTTTATCGAATCTCCGGCTTAACCGGATATCACACAGACGTTCAGCATGGAGGTTAATGTTGTCTTACCTCTGATGTTCACGTTTTCACTATGACGGACCTTTGTCACCGGATCTCCAATGGCAACAGAGATCACTCAGACCACGGGTGGCCAATCTTTTGTTTTAGCTGTAAAGGAAAGGATTTAACATGAATACAAAGTAAACTGTACTTACTTTAATGACACTGAATTTGCGTTGATAATATTCATTAGCTATTCTCCCCTTTATATTACAGCCGTAGAGCTGAGACATGGCACTATTTACTGTGTCCAATGTGTATTCTGCAACTATACCTACAGAGATCCACTCCTGGAGGTAGTTTATTTCAAAATACACAGGCAAACAAGCCCATTTCAACAGGGGCTATCCATGTTCTAATGACTTCCCATAGAAGCTGATACTCTTTCTCCCTGTAAAACCCTCGATGTGAGGAAATTGCTTCATCAGTAGTATTCTTTCTTTAATATGTAATTTCAGGACATCCAGTGCTGTATGGCTTGGTCATTTCATAGGGTTTACATTAAACACTACCTGAAGCAAATCAAAACGGTACACCGTACTGTGTGGTACTCCGCTTGTTCGTGACGTCTGTAAGGGGAAACTAGATAGAAGAAGGACCATATCATCTGGGTCTTTTAATAGAATCATGATCTGTCAACCAATCTTTCTCCGGAGTTTTCCCTTAAGAGGTGATTCTAAGACTGGTTAATTTTTCTTTTCATCTATACACATGATTAAGATGTTTGCTTGATTGTAGGAGGTTTTTCTGAATGGTTCACGAGTCTACTCGGTTATCGCTCTGGTATTAGTCCTTAGAGGCCACACAGAGTATTAACCCCAAAAGAGATACCTATTTTTAAAGAGATTTGGTTTCTAAAGCCATCCCCCCTCCCTGTCCTTGTGCATGGAAAGAGGACGATTGATTCCCACTTTGAGTTTGATAGATGGTAGCTGGCCACAAGTTGGTGTGCAAATAGCTTTGTCCATAGCTGTAGTGATGGTTCTCGGTGATGACTCGTCATTGATAACCAAATGATTTCAGCAGTGAAGGTGCTATTTTGTGCTCAATTGAGCCTGAACTCGGTGGTCTCTCGTCCACACCGAGTTGGTGTTTATTGATGCACTGTCCATAGAGTAGTGGAGATGATATTTTATAGGTAATTATGTTGTGTTGGATTTCCTGTTCTAGCCTCTTTAAGGAGAGTCCTTGGAAATCACACGAGTACTGTTAGGAAAAATACAAATTACTTAAAATTTGTGATTTTTTTCCTTCATCTGAAACACACTTTTATTGTAATTGTTTGATGTTCGAAAGAAACGTAAGGTCGCGTAAGATGGGGAAACGTGGATTTTTTTTATATTTGATATTTAAGGATGACCAACGTGAAGTACATGTATGGACTGACGTATATTGAACCGGGGCAAATAGTGGTCTATGTTATACATACTGAGTATATATATATAGATATATGTTTGCGGATGATACTGTACTGGTTGCAGACGTGGAAGAGAAGCTTAGCCGATTAGTGACAGAATTTGGAAAGGTGTGAGAGAAGGAAGTTGAGTTATTGTGGGTAAGAGTAAGGTTATGAGATGTACGAGAAGGGAGGGTGGTGTGAGGTTGAATGTCTGAATGTCATGTTGAATGGAGAGTTACTTGAGGAGGTGGATCAGTTCAAGTACTAGGGGTCTGTTGTTGCAGCAAATGGTGGAGTGGAAGCAGATGTACGTCAGAGAGTGCATAAAGGATGTAAAGTGTTGGGGGCAGTTAAGGGAGTAGTAAAAAATAGAGGGTTGGGCATGAATGTAAAGAGAGTTCTGTATGAGAAAGCGACTGTACCACCTGTGATGTATGGATCGGATTTGTGGGGAATGAAAGTGACGGAGAGACAGAAATTGAATGTGTTTGAGATGAAATGTCTAAGGAGTATGGCTGGTGTATCTCGAGTAGATAGGGTTAGGAACGAAGTAGTGAGGGTGAGAACAGGTGTCAGAGATGAGTTAGCAGCTAGAGTGGATATGAATGTGTTGAGGTGGTTTGGCCATGTTGAGAGAATGGAAAATGGCTGTCTGCTTAAGGTGATGAATGCAAGAGTTGATGGGAGAAGTACAAGAGGAAGGCCAAGGTTTGGGTGGATGGATGGAGTGAAGGAAGCTCTGGGTGATAGGAGGATAGATGTGAGAGAGGCAAGAGAGCGTGCTAGAAATAGGAATGAATGGCGAGCGATCGTGACGCAGTTCCGGTAGGCTCTGCTGCTTCCTCCGGTGCCTTGGAAGACCGTGGAGGTAGGAGCAGTAGGGGATTCAGCGTTATGAAGCTTCATCTGTGGTGGATAACGGGGGAGGGTGGGCTGTGGCACCCCTAGCAGTACCAGCCGAACTCGGTTGAGTCCCTTGTCAGGCTGGGAGGAACGTAGAGAGGAGAGGTCCCCTTTTCTGTTTCATTTGTTTGATGTCAGCTACCTCCCAAAATTGGGTGAAGTGCCTTGGTATATATATATATATATATATATATATATATATATATATATATATATATATATATATATATATACAGTATATACATCCATATCTAGTCCACTGCAGGACAAATGCCTCAGACATGTCATTCCACTCTCGCCTGTTTATGGTCTTTTTATGCCAGTCAACACATGAAAACTTTCTTAGTTTGTCAATCCATTGTCTTCTCTTCTTTCACCAGCTTCTTTTGCAATCTCTAGGGACCCATTCTGTTATTCTTAATGTCCATCTATTATCTGTCATTCTCATTATGTGTGTGGCCTATGTCCATTACTTTTTCTTATGTGTTAATAGAATAATACCTTTACTTCAGTTTGCTCTCATATCCATGTTGCTCTTTTTCTGTCTCTTAGTGTTATTCCCATCATTATTCTTTCCATACCTCTTTGGAGTTGTAACTAGCTTATGTTCTAAGGCTTTAGTAAGGCTCCAAGTGTCTGATGCATAAGTTAATACTGGTAGGCCCATGGGATTAAATGCTCTTTTTAGAGGAAGTGGCATTTTACTTTTTATGATCTTATTTTGTTCACCAAAAGCTCTCCATTCCATGCTTATCCTTTACTTAATTTTGGTCTTATGTCCTGGTCAAACACTGTCTGTCCTAAGTATATATATTCATTAAAAATCTCTCGAGGTTCGTCCATAACATTTATCTGTCTGCATTTTCATTGAACATTATGCTAGTTTTACTCATATTCATTTTCAGTCCTACATTTTTTCTATCTTTATTCAAATCTTCTATTTTCTTTGCAATTTCTCCCATGATTCACTAAACCGAACTGTCTTCTGCAAATCTTAAGTAATTACGGCAAGGAAAGGAAGACAATGAATTAACAAGCCAAGAAAATTTGCTGGTATAGACTTACTTAGAGACTATAAACAAATGCATGTATGTAAGATGTCCAAGGTCTTTGTCCTGCAGTGAACAAGCAATGGCTAATTATATATATATATATATATATATATATATATATATATAGTGTGTGTGTGTGTGTGTGTGATTTATCTGTGTCATAAGATGTTAAAGAGATCTGGCGTGGACCCCTGAACTCATCCCAACTTTATTTTTCATGCTAGTTTGTGTAACCAGTGTCTTTTGACAGTAATATTAGCAATTACCTTGTGCAATGGAGTTGTATTTAAATATCAGTACTGCTCTCTCTCTCTCTCTCTCTCTCTCTCTCTCTCTCTCTCTCTCTCTCTCTCTCTCTCTCTCTCTCTCTCTCTTTCTCTCTCTCTCTCTTTTACTTTCGCCCCAAGAGAGAGTTAAATCGATCCAGTATTGTCAATCTTAATAATTAAAACGAGCAGTATGAGAAAGACGAGTATTATAATGGTGATACTCTCCCCATCTCACCACACTCGACCAATTCTTTGGAATGCTCTGGGTGTTATCATCACTCACGAAGAGAGGAGAGGAGGAGGAGGAGGTGAATTACACCACCCACCACTTCCACCACCTCCTCCACCTCCTCCACCACCCACACTCCCCCTAATCGTGACACACAACTACAGGAGCTGACTGGGAGTTCAAACTTCGACTGTTTCTCAGTAGTATCGTAAGCGCCATTGCGTTAACATGTTTGTCCTTAGCTCTGTCGGCGGTGAGCGAAGAATTGTGTTTTAAAGAAATATTTCTATTTATTTAGTGTGTTTTAGTGGACGTGTTTTTTTATTTTTTAGAAAATAATATTGAAAATGTGTGGATAATAAATTCTGGTTTATTTTTGCGCTTTTAACTTTATTTAAAAATGTGATATAATGTTTTTATTCTACGAATTTTCTAGAAATTGTGGTTTTGTGAGTTTTCAATATACGTATTTTGTATAATTTATAGTTTATATATAATTATAAAACTGAAGAAAATGAAAATTAATTTATTATCGTAGTGAACTATATTTTCAAAGTGCAAATATGTAATTAATTATTAATCTAGATGTAATTTAACTGTCGTATACCTATAATTTTTTTTTTATAGTTCACGTATGGTGTTGGTAAGGCACCAAAATGATTATATATATATATATATATATATATATATATATATATATATATATATATATATATATATATATATATATATATATATATATATATATATATATATATATATATATATATATATATATATATATATATATATATATAAATGGTTTCTAGAATGTCTATTGTAATGACTTACAATACAGTGTGGAAACACAAAAGCCCATAGAGAATTCTGAAGTAATTTCTGCTCTCGTATTAATAATGGTTTTGGGAAGATTGTGAACACGAGAGTAAGACAATTCGTTTAGTAATTTTCCTTTAGGGAAATAGAGATTTTTAAATACATTTCGTTTTCATAATATTCTCTCTCTCTCTCTCTCTCTCTCTCTCTCTCTCTCTCTCTCTCTCTCTCTCTCTCTCTCTCTCTCTCTCTCTCTCTCTCTCTCTCTCTCTCTTAATTAAATTATGTACAGTCTCATTTACAGGACGTTAAACCCTACTACATTTTTTGCGTTATTTATCCATAGTGTCTACGCTTTTATTATTATTATTATTATTATTATTATTATTATTATTATTATTATTATTATGGTCTGTTACGCTCAAAATACACGATAATAAAACCTTGATTAATAGATTTACCTATTTTCGCTATTATTAAATAGACTTATCTATCCCCGTTAGATAGCATAGCCTGCTATCATATGCTGTTTTTCCTTATGACAGAAATAGATATAATTGTATAGCCAGTAATATAACATAATATAGAAATGTATAGGATTATTTATTGTTAATTTTTGTATTATATTTATAATCATCATTATCACTTGTTTTTATTGTGGTAGGACTAATATAGATAAACATTATTATTATTATTATTATTATTATTATTATTATTATTATTATTAGCAGCTAAGCTACAACCCTAGTTGCAAAAGCA
The DNA here is from genome assembly GCF_036898095.1 of Palaemon carinicauda. Lineage (NCBI taxonomy): Eukaryota > Metazoa > Arthropoda > Malacostraca > Decapoda > Palaemonidae > Palaemon > Palaemon carinicauda. Next base: position 152,410,807 of record NC_090727.1, read on the forward strand.
AAATGCTATGAGCCAAAGGGGTTCAACAGGGATAATAGCCCAGTGAGGAAAGGAAATAAGGAAATAAATAAAGGATATTATTATCACTACTACCCAAGCCACAACCCTAGTTGGAAAAGAAAGATGCTATAAGCCCAAGGGCTCTGACAAGGAAAATACCCCAGTGAGGAAAGGAAATTTATTACTTGCTAAGCTACAACCTTAGTTGGAAAAGCAAGATGTTATTAAACCAAAGGGCTCCAACAGAGAAAAAATAGCCCAGTGAGGAAAAGAAATAAGGAAGTAAATAAACGATGTATTATTATTATTAATCAGCCAAGCTGCAACCCTAGTTGGAAAAGCAAGATGCTATAAATCCAAGGGCTCCAACAGGGAAAAAATAGCCCAATGAGGAAAGGCAATAAGGAAATAAATAAACTATATAAGAAGTAATGAACAATTAAAATAAAACAGTTTAAAAATATAAGACTAGATTTTCTTGGCATTAAAAAGAAAAGTTGCAAACTGCAATTTATTGAGTTAGTAATGGCTTGAGATATCGCAAACATCGTCTTTTTGAATTTTAGCAAAAAATGTTTTTATATTCTTCATCTTTGTCTCCTTTTGGAGTTTTATTGAGTAGTGGGAGTTTGGGTGATGGGTAGAAGAGTTTTTTTTTTCTTTTTGACTTAAGGTGTCTTGGGTGTATGGGTTGGTTACCCATCCATGGATTGATCAGACTCATTTTTTTCGTTGTTTGTGAATGTTTGTTTCTTATGTTTAGTATATATGTGTGTATATATATATATATATATATATATATATATATATATATATATATATATATATATATATATATATATATATATATATATTTAAACTGTTCGTATACAGTAAACTCCCAAAACACACCAAAATCGATGATTGGGTATTTCAAAATGAAAAAAATAGGTGGATATTATTATTATTATTATTATCATTATTATTGTTAGTATTATTATTATTATTACCATCATCCGAATGGCAAAGCCATGGCATCCTACACTCAAACCACAAGTATGTAGAAACATTACATAACTATACACTTCATTTTTTTTTTTTTTTAAGAGTAACCTTTGAGACTCATATCTAAAGAGACCTTGGTATAGTAGCAGTCCATTTTTTTGTTAGATGAAGGTTAGATTTTCTTGTTTGTTTGTTTGTGCGTTGAATAGGTCGTGTTTGTTTTGTTTGTTTTGTTTGTTTTCGAAGAGATGATACCACCCAGTACTCTCGAAGTTTGATTCCAGCTGTGACCAAGTTGTGGAATGATTTTTTGTTGGTAGATGAAGGTTGGATGTTTTTCCTAGTTTGTTTGTTTGTTGAATAGGTCGTGTTTGTTTTGTTTGTTTTCGAAGAGTTGATACCACCCAGTACTCTCGAAGTTTTGTTCCAGCTGTGACCAAGTTGTGGAATGATCTTCCCTAATCGGGTAGTTGAATCAGTAGAACTTTAAATGTTCAAATACGCAGCAAATATTTTTGTGAAGTTTGATTCCAGCTGTGACCAAGTTGTGGAATGATCTTCCTAATCGGGTAGTTGAATATAGCTTCAAATGTTCAAACGGGTAGCAAATGTTTTTATATTGAACAGGCTGACATAAGTCTTTTTATAGTTTATAAGTTAAATATGTTGTAATGTTGTTAATATTTTTAAAGTATTTCATTTTAGTTTTATTACTTCTTATATCGTTTATTTATTTCCGTATTTCCTTTCCTCACTGGGTTATTTTTCCCTGTTGGAGCCCTTGGGCTTATAGCATCTTGCTTTTCCAACTAGGGTTGTAGCTTAGCTAGTAAGAATAAGAATAGTAATAATAATAATAATTGATTCTTTTGTGTCATAAAATATATTACTCGACTCTTTTTAAGATAAATTTCAAGTACAGAGAATGCTTTTATAATTTATGTTTTCGTTTGTTTTGTGGTTTTACTTAAGTATGGCACAAGATATTACTTAACTCTTAAGTAAGATAAGTGCAAGATATATACGAGATACTTTATAACTTGTAATTTAAGTATTCTAGATTTTTTTGTGATTATTATTTTTAGAAATTTGATACGTTATATATATAATATATATAATATATTATATATATATATATATATATATATATATATTTATATATGTATGTATATATATAATATATATATATATATATATATATATATATACTATTATATATATATTTATATATATATAATATATATATATATTTTTATAAATATAAATATATATATATTTATATATATATATAATATATATATATATTATATATATATATATATATATATATATGTATATATATACACATATATTAGTGCGTTACTAACTGCTACTTAAATATGTAAGTAATCTATTACAAATATACTTTATAACCTTTATATAAAGTACTTGAAGTTTCTCGTGATAATTTCTTTAGAATTTCACTACGTTACTATACTGTACATATCTTTAAGTAACGTTACTAATAAAAGCTATAATAATAATAATAATAATAATAATAATAATAATAATAATGATAATAATAATAATAATAACAATAAAACTCATATCGAAGATTGCACTCCTTTTTCCTAGACCTGTATTCCGTTAAAATGTCCTTGCTGGGCACAGTTAGAACTGGAAGGCCGCATCAAATAGGATTGAAAGGATGACAAGAGACATATTGGGGCACTGCGTGCTGACCTCCCTACCCCCCATCCCCAATCCCACACAATCATCCTATACGTGCCAATAAACCAGGATATTGTTAAGACAGTTTTTCTGATATGTTATTTACTAGTCGATACAGTGTGTTCAAAAGTGAGTGGTCAGATCCCGTTTTCTATTTTGAGGGGAGGCTTCTAGAAATGTTGACACAAAGAGAGAAAGAGAAATGTTGATTGAATTTTTCGTTTGTCCTTCGATAGTACTTTGGTTTATTACGTCAATATGATTGTTTTTATTATTTTTTGTTTTGTTTGAAGGTACAATACGGTTGTTTTTGTTACTTTTTGTTTTGTTTGAAGGTGAAATACGATTGTTTTTGTTATTTTTCTTTTGTTCGAAGGTAATTTTCTTCTTTTTCTTTGGTTGGTATGTGAGTTAATGGTTATTAGGGTCATTGCAATTGATTGTTCATTTGTGATTGGAGTATTGATGGTATTAGTAAATCTCTCTCTCTCTCTCTCTCTCTCTCTCTCTCTCTCTCTCTCTCTCTCCTCTCTCTCTCTCTCTCTCCGTATAGTGCACATATGTATAGAAATATAAATATATAACATAAATACACCCATTTATAAATATATATATATATATATATATATATATATATATATATATATATATATATATATATATATATATATATATATAAAACACTGTATCTATGAATTTTTATAGGATACACATGTATGTATTATGCATATTTTTCTACAATTTATTTATGATTAAGGAATACAGAACTAGATTTTTTTATTAGCAACAGAAAACTATTTTACCCACGAACCACGAAAGAGTCCCACCATCACCAAAAAACCCCTAGAAATAAATTAAAAAATAAAAATAGATTAAAATCACAAATTGGATTTTCCACTTTTTTCCCTGATGGTGGGGAACTAATTTCACGGTTCATTATTCCCTACAAAAGGTTGGGAAATTGATTAATGTAGTGTTTACAGTCCACCCCATGCTGTGTGCTATATGCACCTTGATAACCCAATCATTTTAGTTTTCTACTTAACCTATGTATAGGTTTCATTTCTTCTATATTTGCATCAAAATATGATTAATAAGAAAATAGATTATATGATATATACGTCACCCTTCTATTATCAAAGATTTCGGGATTGCAACAGACCTTGGAGTCTTGGTATGGGCGGTAATAAGTCCCATTCTAAGATGGTAACATTTCAGACAATTTCATCATAGAATCTTTAATCAAATTCTTGAATATATTAATTATTTTTGCGTAATTTTTCATTTTGTATTCTCTACGCTTCATCAGAAATTGCGTAAATGAAGTTATATGAGATAAGAAATCAAAGGAATTACGTAAATAAAGTTATTTCGATATATGTAATAAAATTGCTATGCCTTTTTCATTAGACTGCCAATGACATAACCTTTATTCAGGTTGACACCGGAGAAGTATTACTCTATAGTCACTGCCAATTCACGTCTGATAAATAAGTTGTTAAGCCAGTGACTTAACCTCCATTGAGGGTGGTACCTGAGAAGTATCGGTCTATAGTTACTG